>NW_010535069.1:0-17305 GCF_000687285.1 Phaethon lepturus | reverse complement strand
CCCCATCCCTGGAAACGTTCCAAGTCAGGTTAGATGGGGCTGAGTTGAAGATGTCCCTGCTCATTGCAGGGGGGTTGGACTAGGTGGTGTTTAAAGGTCCCTTCCAACCCAAAGTTTCTATGATTCTATCTAAGCAGTTCTACCTTTTATTCAACAGCAGATGTGGAAGAAGAAATTGTTAGCAGAGGTGGGCTAAAAACAGGATGAGGAGGATGGAGGGAGGAGAGCTGAGAAGGGGGAGTTACAGGTGTGTCGCTGGGGAAAAAAGGCAAACGGCGTCTCCACCAGAATATGTGTGTGTGAGCAATTTACTGTTGGAAACTTGCAGTTGGGTTACAAAACCTAGTTTGTAGACATAATTTTATTTTTTTAGGTCACAGTCTCACTAATCCTTATAGTCACAGGAGTCAGGGTCAGACCATCTCCCAGGCTTTCACCTAAGTCAGGTCTACCCACAGACCTGTTGCATCAAATATACACTCCTCCCTGCTTCGTTGCATTAATGGTATGTTGCGAAGTTTCCTTTGCTGAGAGTATGTTTCTGCAGCATTTTACTTTTTGGTGTGGGGACTGATGGGATGCTTGCAGCAAAAATATGTGAGGTTGAAAGAAGTTCCCTTATGCCTTAGTAAATGTTAACTGAGATGCTGTCACTTCAAATTTACTGTTCCTCGGATTGCAGCAAGTGGAAGTGTTTCAGGCCACTGTTCCGCAGCAAGGAGATCTACCTGCAAAAGCTGTGCAAGATAGTGTAAGGAGTGTTTAAAACCCGAGGTACGTTAATTTAAAGTATACTAACAATGGTTACATCTTTTCTTTGTTTTTCAGAATTGGTCTGGGAGTCTTATCGTAGCCTCTTTAACTGGTGCTTTTGGGTCGTCTTTTCTTTATGGCTACAATCTCTCGGTGGTGAACGCTCCTGCGGGGGTAAGTGGCTGACAAAACTGGAGTTTAGTATCAGCAGAGGGCAGCCTTGTCCAGCTACGCTGCGCTCCTCAACATCCTGCGTTTATAATCCTCCTGATGTAGTGGAAGAGGTTAAATCTCATACAGTAACTTCCCTTTGCCTGAAAGCTTCTTTTTGCTGTCCATGAGGTTTTCACATAAGTTCAGTACCTGACATGAAACTAAGCGCCACTGTTGAGGTGAGTGGGTGCACATGGTTTGTTTTTCATTCTCCCCGAGCCCTAATCAGTACTAAATCTTTTTGCACTCTTTTGTGTGATAAGGTAGTTTTAGTAGCCTGTTTTCTGGCTAGTGAGTATTTGCTAGCTCTATGCACATGTTCGGCAACTTCTGTTCGCATCGTGCAGTTCTGGAGGGTTGCACAATGTTTCATTCCCACAGTACCGATATTATAAATAATGCCTCTGGCTTCCTCTTAAATAATGGGCCTCTTCTGTGTTTCCTGGTGATGCCTTGTTTGGTTCTGAATTCAAAACCACTGTGTTGAGCATCTATTGGCTGAACATATGGAATAGATTTGATGAACAGAGTATTGTGAAATCAGTGTACAATATTTGGGGGGATTTCATTAAAATATCAGTTATCACAAATGGAAATATGAACATTTTGATTTTTCACTGGTTGTCTAGAGATCCTCTTAATTCAGTCAAGCACAGCAGTAAGCAATTCAGTGGAGTTGCAAGCAACACTGTTTCAAAAAAGTACCTGGTAAATTTTGGGAACTAACTGTTGAAATTCCATTTCAAAATAGTTTCTTTCCAAAGCTAAGCTCTTTCTTTTATGGAAATCTCTTATTAAAATGTGTGGCTAGGTTTCCACCTAAACAAGTTGGTCAAATTAAAGATGGATGCTGAGAGGTTTTTTTTTTTAATTTATGTTTCATATGCGTGTTTTATTTGGTAAACTGATGACCCAAAGGACTAGAAAGAGACTTACCCTGTAGGAAGTTTTAATTGCCTCCTTTGTAACTTCTGGGAGTTTTCTTGAAGTTCCTGGTACTTTTTGTAGAAATAACACAGGGCTGGACTAATTAGATAGTTATTCTAGCATGACATGTCTAGGTATTACTTCACCTTGCAGTCATCAGAAGATAAACATGGCTTAGAAGAAATCAGCAGGAAGCTGAAATTCTGTGAGCAGTGGTATTGATTGCCCTGATGGTAGACATCCTTCCTGCAGTGCCTCGGTACTGTCAACAGAGCAGTGAGAATGATCCAATTTCTAAACTTTTAAGCGCCATTTAAAAAATGGTCTGTCGTGGTAATCAGAGCTCTCCTGTCACTTTCTGCAGGAGTAAAGGAAAGAAAGAATAATAGGACGTGCTGTTTGGCAACACTCAGACACTTAGGTTTGAACCATCTGATAGATTATGATGGGGACCAGAGTGCAGGTGGGGAGGTAGAAGGTGTAACCGTACTGGGACGAATACTAAATTCTAGGCGTCGTGGTTAGTAACACTTCCAGGAATGTCCATTTTTGCTTGAAATCTTTACTGTTGCTTTTGGACTGAAACTGGGCACCACGCTGATGATGATTTTGGTCATACTGTTGACAGGTATGCATGAAGTCTTCCTTTTTCCAGCACGGTGTTTCAGCGTGTGAGAACTTTGTGTCTGTCTTATTGATGTTAAGCCATACATTAGCTAGGGCTAAGCAGTAGGCCTACTGGCAAGGAATACATAGCTGTAGTTCAAGAACAAAATACCAGGGTGGCCTCTAGTCCTTTCCCTGGCCCCAGGATTAACGTGTGTCACCTATTTGCCTAGGACAGGCCACCTTCCTGTCCCTGTCCCCAGAGCTGCAGTGACCAGGTTGAAGGGAAGAGTCTGGGCTCTGCTCATAGCCGTGGTGGGGATGAACAAGCCGTACCAAAGTTGAGCTTCTTGCAGCACAAGAAAAGGAGCCTTTGCCCCATCTGTTATCACACCTATGTCACCAAATCAGTCTGCTGCAAGGTGACCCTTTGGGAATACTGATGTGAGGTGACAGAGGAAAGCCAAAGGGGAGCAGCTTTTAGCTGTAGATAAACAGTACTCTTAGAAGAGGTTGTATTGAGAGTGCAGTAATACCCAAAAGCTCTAAGCTGAGTTTCATTTATAAACTTTGTAGGACAAATAACTTGTTCTGGTGACATGCAGCTTACAGCCTGCATTGTACAGAGCATCTCTCTGTAGGATGTAGGATGATATCTTCTGCCCCTGTTTACTTCAGTATAATTCCATTTAATATCTGAAGTCCTCCAACCTTAGAGAAGGACTGTATGATGCTTTGAGAGGTGTTGAAAAAGTGCTTGATAATGACTGTTGACTAAAACATAGGATGTTTCCAGGATCCTGGAACTGAACACATCAGCATGATGACTGAGCTGTGGTGGGGGAAGTTCATTTAAAACTGAAACATTGAAGAACTGCTTGTAAATTCTTGTGTACTTTTCCTTTCAGTGCTGAAAGTTGTGCCAGCTCATCAAACTGCAGGGGAATACCCCTGCAGTTCTCAGGGGTGAATTTTATTGCAGGTCATCTCGTAAGGTAGAGTCAGTCCAACATCCTTTTTATTGGAAGGTGGGAATAAACTGCACCAGCTCTGCTCAGAGCAGAGGTCGCTTCCCACTCAGTCCCCTACCTTTCTGTGGGAAAGAGCAGTGGCCCATCCCATGTGTGCTTCCCCACGAACGCAGCGTTTGGCCATACAAGAAACCCAGTATTAGAAGTCTCCAAGGGCTTGTTCAAAGAGTCACCAGAATTTATTAAAAACTTAAGGGAGGATTTGGCAATAGGAAGACAAATGCTTTAATTGAATACAAGTTGAAGCTGTCTTTTTCTGAGCTGAATTTCTGCAATTCATTCCATGGACCGGTTGTGGGCAAGGTCTGTAGAACAATGATGTGCTTTGTGCTCTGTGCGGGAAGTAAAGTCTCTGCTACTTACTGCCGCCCAGCACTTGCCCCCTTGCTGCGGGTGGCTGCAGCTCTGCATTCCTTTTCGAGCTGATATGGGGAAATTGAGACTATTGCAAAAATGTATAGCCTGCTGTGTGTCAGCCAGTTCAATAGCTGTCACTGTGTGTGAGTGACCCTCGTCACTACGGGTAGGGTCATTTATCTTCTCTAACGATGAGCTCATCTCTTCCCTTGATGTAAGTTATTTACGGTTAAAGAGATGAGGAAAATATTTCCCTTATATTTAAAATATATCCCTTATATTTATATGTATAAAAATATATATCCCTTGTATTCCCCTTATATTTCACACCCTAGCACTGCTACCTTAGTGAACTGAGGCAGCAGAATACAAGATGCTGATGTCAGTCAGCTACCATTCCTTGTAGGCTTTGGTTAGGGGCTAAAATTTTTGTATACGGGTTTGTGCCGTAGCATTTTTCAGACAACTGATTAAAATCCCAAAGGAGCCTTTCCACAGAATTCAATGGATTCAAATCCACCGGATTTGTTGGATCAGACTTGTTTTGTTTCATGTGCAACTCCTCAAAACCTGCATGTGTTATTATGTTCCCATTTATTGGCAATGAGAATCCAGACACAGGTGGTGCACATGCCAGCACATTTATCTGTTACTGTTGAGTGTTGTAGTTTGTACTTTCTTTTCTTGAATATTTGCAATTATTTGATGTCTCCTTGTAAATAACAAAGCTATGCTGAGAAAATTAATCATAACACAAGGGGAGAATAATTTGCCTACTATTTTTAGCCATTATCATTAGCAAGAAATGCTAATAGTGTTCTAAAAATGTTTTCTCTTAGTATTCGTTACTATCAGAAATGAATTTCAAATAAATAAGAACATACTTGAATCTAAATATAATCTGAGTTTTGGTGTTAAAGAGATAAGATGTATTACTTGATTTAATGGCACATTCATTTGGAAGTTTACTGTGAGATACTTCTAGATGGACCAAGCACCAAATTGACTTTTTTTTTCTCTTTTTAATTTTTTTTTTGTCTGTTCATATAGAAATGTAGACGATAGGATGATAGGATGAAAACCCCTGCGTTCCTTTTAATTCAGAGCATGAGAGGCCTACTAGAAACTTGATAGAAGGCAGTAAGTTCTACCTCCACCTTTCTTAGGTACTATGCAGGTGGAGAGGTAGTGTTTCAAACTAAATAAAGTCTTCAAATAGAATAGTTCCCGTGTTCAAGGCTGGAATACCTAAAATTTGAAATTCCTAGTTTGAACAGGGAAAATGTGGTATTGGGCTTATCCTGCTGAGTGCTGCCCCAGGATAATTTATTACCTATGACATGCTGGAGGAAATCTGAGAAGAAACTGGGGAAAAGTGCCAAGATTAAACTTTGTGATACCATAGAGCTTGTTGGGGAGCGGTGACATGGAACGGGTGAGGGCGTAAGACAAGCGTGCGGTGCCCTTCTGCAGTAGTGATGCCTGGTACCGTATCCTCGCCAGAGCATCAGGCACCACGATGGCACCAGAGCTCTGCTTGGTTCCGAAGTGGGAACAGCATCAAAATGAGGAAGCTTGACTAAATAGAAAGTAAATATGTCTCTGCAGGCGATACAGTGCCTATGTAAAAATGTCATACTGGAGCTATGCCATCTTTGCCTTTTAGAAAGATGAATAAACTTTGGTGCAATTAAACATCAGGGAAGGGAAGTTGTTAGAAGGAATCTTTCAAAACCTGCAGCTGTGTTCATGTGAGGAAAGCAGAAAGAGAATATAAACTCTGGCAGATTGAAGGCTAAAAAAGTGAGCTGGTCCTGGAGTTTGGGTACTTTCAGCAGGCACAAAAAAAAAATCCAGACAGAGGGCTTGGGGATGTAAGGCTGATAGGTGAAGCTGAAAAAATGTGTTCAGAAAATACAAGGACAGAGCAAGAAACCTGAATTAATGTTTGGGATTGGACAAGTCTGGGGAGGTCCCACGCTGGAACCTTCTTTATATGCGATGTATTGGAGAAGCTGAAATGTCAGCTTAAGATATGAAAAAAAAATAGTGGTAATTTTGTGTCAGATTGCCAAAATACCTTAACATTTGTTCAAGACTGAAAAAAATATCTCAAAATATTGGCTTCGTATCACAGTTCAGCTTCTTTTGAAATAGCCTCAGTAACAGAGAGATTGAGAGGCTTAATGTTACTTTAAGGAAACGGTATTTTAGGGGGAAAACTTGGAACATAAATGCTAAGAACTAGTTATTTGTACCTGACTAACTAGCAGGAACTGTAGTAGAAAAGTGGGAATTTGGGGAAGAGCTGGCATGACTTTTGCAAAGGCATCTGTTGGTGTTCTTCAGAGATTCTTGGACTTTGAAAAGATACGCTACAAGGGCCCTTATGGAAGGCTCTTGAGGAAATGGAGCTGCTGTGGGAGAAAAGTGTTCTTCAGAATAGCTGAAGAGTTAAAAGATGGGTCTCAGGTTTTCATTTCTTAAGAGAACCAGCTTGTCTGGCAGATATATTCATATCAGGATCTTAGGTGTCTGATTTCGTGTTTGATACATCTTTCATTACTAAAAAGAAATTGCTTACCTTGTTTAGCAGCCTGGACTGTGTTCAAAAAGCAGCTTATGTAAATTTGAAGGGGAGAACCTGTAATATACTTATAAAAGTGTTTTGGGATTCTTAATTTTAATGGTGTCAGACAACTAGTTCTTGTTGACTGATACTGTGGGCTTTTTTTTCCCCCCATCAGTATCAATCCAACAGCTGTCAGCTCTTGCCTCCCTCCTCTAACAGTTATTTCTTTTGGCTGTAAATTCTTTGGTAGAAAAATGTTATCTTTCATTGCTTGGCTTAGTAGGTCCTTGATTTTGTATGGCTGCCAGATGTGGCAGTGTTAAAAATACAATGCAAAAGTGGATTCAGCCTCCCTTCTTCCCTCAATCTATGAATGCTGATTGTTTTCAATTCACTCTATCTTTTTTTCTAGTGTTATGCTAAATAATTTGTAGAATCACTGGCTTTTATAATACTGGCCCTTTGGGAAAAATAGACTAGTGAAAGGCACTTAATTTTGAGCAAATCTGAGATTTGGATTCTAGGACTGAAATACAAAATACAGCTGATAAATGCTGCTTCATGGTGAGCAGAGTGTAGGGTTTTGCCAAAAGGATTCCTGCTTCTATAACTTTTAAAGCATCTGTAAAAATTTTCCAGGAAATTTCCTAAGTTACATGTGAACTCACAGCCCCCCCCCCCCCCAACATATGGCTTTTGGTGTTGTGTCCTGTAAGATAAGCCAAACTCTTCTCTTGATGTCACTCATGTTGCCATCTGTCAGGAATTGCTTGCAGCTCCCTTCCTCTTCGTTACCTTTGCATTTCTGCCAATTCACCAGCTTCTTCAAGACATTTTTGTCTCTACCTGCTTCTGGAGCTTCCTTTCCTTTCTTAGTTCCAAGTTACTGGCACTACAGATCCATTAAAAAGCAGTAAAACTATTTGCTTATAACGTAAGACTCTGATGAATGGTCATTAGCTAATGGTAGTTAGCATTTAAGAATTTGTGCATGTTCTTTTTTTAAAAGTCGTGGCAAATGCTAGGCAGTGCAATTTTCCTTGGCTCGTCCAAAAGACTGTTACTCTAGGATGTCATACGTTACCTGCCTGAGGTTAACTGTATGTATGTGCGCAGTGAGTGGGGCTCAGGTGACGTGCAGTAGCTTGTGAAGTGCGAGTGGCGTGATTTTGTGGAGTCCCCCTCCTTAGAGGTATTCAAAACCTCCAGGCACGGTCCTGGGCAAGCGGCTGAAGGTGGCTTGATCAGGGAAGTTGGACGAGGCAGCCTCCAGAGGTCCTTCCAACCTCAACCGTTCTGTGATTCTGTGTCCGAGCTCTTAGCCCCAGTTCGGGCTGAAATGTTTATATATGTGTACCCAGTAAGGCTAAGCCAAACTGTTGTTAATGTTGTACTGACAGCCTAAATGTTAACATCCTTGCTTTATAGGAGTATCTTTTTTATAAACCTCTTCTACATTCATGCCTACCTGTGGTTTTTCCCCACCTTCTTTATGACTTGCATGTAGTTAAACATATGTATGCTTTGACCGGTTCAGTTAGTCTGTATTGCAGTTGCATCTAGAAATGGGACCCCATTTTTTGGAGAAGGGAGATGGAAGAGCAAGGGTGATTCCCGCAGGCAAGCTACTGGTTTTTTATTCTGTTTCTCTCAGTTGTGTTCTTAAAGTGTGATTTTTACCTTTATCATTATTATATCTATTTTCTTTCAGTATATCAAGAAGTTTTACAATGAAACTTGGGAAAGAAGATATGGCTTCTCGGTGGATGAAAGCACACTGACTCTCCTCTGGTCTATAACTGTTTCTATTTTTGCCATTGGTGGCCTTGTGGGTGCCATTATTGTTACCCCAATTGCAAAGTTCTTCGGACGGTAAGTGTGTTGGAAAACTTGCAGTTTCTAAAGCAGTTTCTCACTTAGTCTCTCTAGAAAACTTTACTTTTATTTTTTTAAAAAGACCCTCTTCACCAGAATGCAAATCTAAACATCTTCAAATTATGAAAGCTCATTTCTAAAAGTTCTGAATTTCCAATCGTAAAATTAGTACCTTTCTCTCTGGCCTTACTGTGCATCACTTGAATCACAGAAGCCATTTGCTGTGGACGGGCAGTGGATTGAGATGTCAAGGAGGCTGAATTGTCAAGAGTGCAAAAGGAAAATACCATAAAATAGGAAAGATAATCATGAGGGATTGGAAGATTCTTGTTTCATGAGTCTGCAGAGTATTTTACTGTACACATATAAAGCTATCAACATGTCTCATTTGCTTCTCAACAACATTTGTTGTCATATAGTCGTAAAAATTTGCTCTTTTTTATTAATTCCTTGTGTCAACTTAAAATACAATTTGAAGGTCTAAACTAGGGTGAAGTTCGTGTTTGGCCTTCCCCAAGCTTGGGGGTGCCTTCCCTGCTCTATGCAATGCAATATTTGATTAAGTCTTGACCATAGAGAATATGAGTATTTTAGGAATGTTTGTGCTGGTGTGTGTTTGCATTTTTGCTGCAGGTACTAGCTAGATATTTGTGTGAAATGTTTTTTATTCAGTTGTCCAAAGAGAATTTTAAAAGTAATTTGTGATTTAGCTATATTTAGAAGGGCATGAAAAAGAAAAAAAAAAGCCTTTCTAACATTGATCTTAACTGCTCATTTAGCTTTTCCTTAATTGTAAATTCTGTATAATTTGATAATTTTTGCTCAGTTAAATCACTGGAGGAGGTCATCGTGGAGGCTTAAATATAAGCATGTACCTCCACTGTTTTACTTTTCTATTCTACATTTTGACTATTTCCATCAATTTAGATTGTACTCTCCTAGGCTAGTTTGTCACTCTCCTAACTATTCCACATCCTGGTTTTCACCTCAAAGGGTATGGTTTCAGGTTCTTCCATTTCATGCTTACAGCAGGTGATTATTCTCTGCTCTGTAAATATATTATCAATTCTTCATTAATTTATTCTGTCCCTTCACTTTACCATTTTTCAGTTCTTAAATATTTTTCATAGTCACATCATTTTTTTTAGATTTGCAGTTTCTTCTGCCAAATCATCAATTTGGCTTTTACACACTTCTTAAATATATGAAACTATGCCCGACTCAGACTGATTCATTCTCAGAATGGTCACCGACTCTTTACTTCATTAAAAAGTGAAGTAAAAAATGGGTCCATAGAAGGCTTGAATTTTTGATGAAGAGTAGAACAGGTTTCTGTGCAGTTTTGTTTTAAAGTAGTGGCTGAGCTCAGTCATAGGAATACCACTTTGACGGGAGCAGATCATATTTCCAGGGCAGAGCTTTAAATCTTGCAGACTCTGCCCCTGTTTATTATGTTTATTCCTGTTAAACTGTGAAAACAGCACTCTCATAGATACGGTGTACGAGTACTTGATGAGAGATGGGAAGGGATTTCATCTCTGAGGGACACTGGATAAAGGCTGATCGTCAAAGGGTGGTTCTTGAGTTTGCTGTTCACGCTGCAGTGTGTTCGTCTGGTCTAGGAAGCCAGACCGACGTATCGGTACGGTAATTGAAGAGCACATTATGAAATGTTGACAGAACAATAAAATAGTTCAGTGTTAAATAATTCAAGTGTAGGTTGGAGGGTTGTATGTATGATGAAGCGGAGCTCCATTTACACTGACACAAAATAATGAACTAAGGGGGATCAAAAGCATTAGTCAGAAGTAATGTATGACTTCAAAAAGAGCACTCTGGAATCATATTGCTGTAAGGTTAATAACACAATTTTCAAATTACCAGATTCCTAGATCCTACATGCTTCAACAGAGGTGTAGAGTAATTTTTTCAGAGCCTTCATCCGCACAAACATAAGTCCCATGTTCAAATGTGGCTTTGGCACTTCAGAATTAATGTTCTCTTCTGCTGACGAGCAGCTGCAGTTGTGGATCCTGAACACCCAGAGCTCAGCGGATTGCCTAGGCTGCTGCGCGGACGGCGTTTGCAGGAGAGGGACAAGGCCTTCCCTCTGGCACAGAGAACCATTTTGAGTATGGAGCGGTTAAGAGACTGCATCTGGATTATCTTAGTAATGCTACCACTTCGTTATTCTGAAGTCACCTGCTGTAGTTGAAATGGTGATCAAGTGACCCATTACTGACTTTTATTTAATCGTCTAGCTTAAAGAACACACAGCTTTTTATTTAAACACCTAATTTCCTTACTGTACTTTTTGTATAAGGTATCGAATTTGCTCGCAAGTGGAGCTTCTAGAGTCTTTCTTATTACTGAATTTTGAGACACCAATACATTTTTGATGAAATTTTAACACTATCGCTTTTCTAGTTTCAAGTTTTAGACAAAAAGACTGTTAATTCAGCTCCTTAATTGCAGTTATTGCAGCCGTGGAGGGCTGTCAGTGTTGTCACTAGGATTCTGTTCTGGCCTCTGGAACTATCCAATATCGTGAGAACAAACAACAGCCTTGAATTCAAAAGAGATTAATCATATGTGATTTTGCAAAATGCCAAGGATAATTCTGAGGAAGAGATTCTTGAGTGTTTTTGATATCCAAAATGCCTAAAAAAGAAAAAGTCAGCAAAAATCCTTAAAGCTTAGCTCTATTTGTGTCTAGCTGATGGGTGAGCTGCGTGTCTCAGCTGGAATGCTTGTAGAAATTGATTTCTGCTGAGCAAATGGCTTTTCTCTCAGGACTACTTCAAACTGAGTACAGGGTTGGAAGTTACATTCCTGCAGCAGCGCAAATAGTCAGTCTTAGAGAGAACCAGTTTTGGCACTAAGTTGCAAAACTTACTGTTTGGCTTAGGAGGTAGCTGCTTGCAACAAATGCTCTGCACTCAGAAGTTTTTGAAACCATCTTCCTTTTGGAATGCATAAATGTTTTATTTCTTTTGGCTGGAGAAAATTCTGAATTATTTGAACGAAACAAAAATCTTCATATCTAAATGAATGCTAGTCTAATATTTTTAGTGCAATAACTGCAGCAGAACTGTGTGGAGCTCTGGATTGGAACTTGAGTCCAGGTTCCCTTTCCCAGGTCTGGCACTGTTTTGAATGTTAGCTTTAGGTTGAGTCCACTTCACTATCTATTCCTCTGTTTACCCAGTTACAGAAATAGGGATATTGAGGTGCTCTATAACGTTCAGCAAGACTGAAAAATGAAATGCACTATGTGAGAACTAGGTATGTTATTTATACTTCCATAGGTTTCATGTACTGTTTAGACAATTGCTTGATCAGTTTGTGATTTGGGATGTGAGAGAAATTATTAGGCTGACTGACACATTAGTGTATGTCTTTTCTTATGGTGGCTTAGTGTCAAAGTTTGCACACTTTGGAAGTGTGGTAAGCACAGTCATCTGACAAGATTGGTTGGACTTTCCCAAGGGAAAGCACTGCGGTGCTTTATAAAGCGTGGTATCTTTATATCACCTATATTAGAGCTATACAAGCAGTGGTTTGTTGTGGGATTTTCATTTGTTTCTTTTTTCCTATGCCTTGTTGTGAAGATAGTACAGTTTTGGCCTCTGTGACCAGGAAAGCATAGGGCGTTTTATGGTTGTAGCAATTTTGAATATAATATGACCTGTCTGGAAGTAAACTCAGACAGCATGGGGAGTTTTGAGAGTTTTGCTGTATTTTTTTCTTTGAAGCTACGATGAGAAGTTGTTCCTAGTGTTTATATTTGTGGTGGCTTGGCCCCAGCTGACAGCCAAGCCCCCACCCAGCTGCTTGTCACTCCCCACCCCCAAGTGGGATGGGGGGACTGGGAAGAAAGAGGAGAGACAGGAGCGAGGAGACTCATGGGTCAAACTAAAGAAAGGGAAAACACTTATCAGTTACTGTCACGGGCAAAACAGGCTCAACTTGGGTAATTTAACTTAATTTATTGCCAGCTAGCACAAATATTTAATTACTCATCAGGTATTGGGAAACAAGACAAACATTAGGACACCTTTCCTCCACTTTCCCAGGCTGAACATCATTCCAGGCTCCTCTCCTCCTCCTTGGTACCACGGCAAGTCACACTCAGTCCCTTCAGTGGGAGAACAGGCAGTGCAGGGGGTCAGGGTCAGTGTGTAGCAACTTCTGTCTGCCACTCCCTACTTCTTACTCTTCTCCTGTGCTCCAGCGTGGATCCTCCGTGCGCCACAGTCCCTCTGAGGATGTACCTGCTCAGTACTGGGGCACCTTCTCCTCCACTGACCTTGTTACTCACTCATTCCATCTCCTCACAGAAGCCACCCCTGCAGCCCCTTCACTTCCAAAACCTTGCCACAGACACCCAGCACAGTTGTTTTCATTACCAAAAATTTACCTGCTTTATATAGTAAGACTCTAAACAGTATATTAGTTTCTTGTTTTAATTTTTTTTCAATCTGGCAAAGACAAAATCTTTTTATCTTGGTTGGTTAGACTCTGCTTTTCTGTTCTTTGCTGCATAGAATAAAGGGTCACTGGCCAATTTTTTCTAAAAATATAAATATTTTGTATGTTTTATTTAAATTAAAGAAGAAGAAAGTAGTAACATCAGATGAACATGTAGCACTGGTCTGACCTGAATGAACATTTTGTTTCCATTGCTGGCTTTATTTATATCACTTTAGCCCTCTCAAATTATATCCAGCTGAAAGATCTGTTTCAAATGGGAAAGTCCTCACATTTTACAGATATGTTGTATAAACATATACTTTAAATGAGCTGTAACTCATTGTTTGATCTTCAAACAACGTTACTCATTCAAACAATGCTCAAAAAACACTAGAAAGCAGGAAAAGCAATTAAAAATACAAGTATTAAAAATATTTCCTATCAAAAATTTATTGAACTGTTGTAACAAGTTGGATGACTGGTTCAATGGGTGGGAGATTTCCCATTGGTACCTATGTGTTGAACTTGAGAAGAATGAGAACTGCTGGGTCAGTTTACCTGCTTTGGAAAAGAAAAGGGTAGACAGCCTTTCTGGTCATTGCTTTTCTTTTGCATGGAAATGACAATATATAGAGATTGAAAATTCATTGAGAATACTTACAAATTTAGTACCACTTCAGCTTTTTAATAAAATCAGTATATTCTCAGCCTGTGTCATTTACTGCCAAAGTTAATGGAATCCTCATCATTTATATAATCAGTGATGTTTATCTCCAGGTAAATTTGTTTTCAAATCAGTTGTTTACTTCCTATGTTGTTGTGAGTGGGATTGGAGGCTTCAGTGTTGAGTTGTACCTCTAGAGCCAAAACAAGACTGTGCTTAATTATGTGACTGTTAAAGACAAAGCTCCGTTGCTTTACCGCATATAACTAAGTGAGGTGACTCACCAATGGAAAACATAGGGTACGGTAATTCTCTTGCCATGTAATTGTGAAAATTATGATGTTTTGTCTTGTGTTAGATCATAAGGAATGCAAAGTAGCTATCTCATTGTGATGTGCTGTAGAGAGACCACCACATCTCCAGCAGATATCCCAACCCTGGCTTTGACTCTGCCTGGGAATCATAAGAAACTTTTTCAGTCGCTCACAAGGCTGAACCTGATGATAATGGCTTCTCCAGCGACTCATCTGCAGGTTGTAATTTAGCAAAAAGCCACTTAAATCCATATTTGTGGAGAGATGTAAGGTAGCGGTGATTCTTTGTGTTCTGGATGGGTTTTCTACTTCATCTTTCAATAGAGAATCATTGCAGCAGAGCTATTGATCTTATATCTTTAACCACTCTTCTTCCATGTGTTCAGGAAACGAGACCTTGGATGTCAGTATTTGAATCTGACTGTCAAAGGCCCGTGAAATCCTACATATCATTTCTTTTGTAAATTATTTCTTGCTGAAGACGTTATGAGACTTACAAGTCACTGTTGAATTAATGAGTTCCTCAAACTTGAGCAGAAAGTTCTGTAAGATGAAAACTGTAAGAAATACAGCTGTTGGTATAGTGTGAATGAGAAATTGAGATGTTTTGAAATTGGGTTTAAGGATGAATTATGACATAAACATGTCAAGTGTTGGGAAGTTCTCAAAATGGCAAGAAACCGTATGTAGCATAAAAATGCCCATAGTTATATCAGCTTATTGCTGTTTGAAGTATATTTTCTGGTTCCTGCATACATACGCTTACCCAGAGTGTGCTTGTTTATATTCATATACAGACTCTCAGGCGTGGGACTTGGGTTCTTAGGATCTGTAGGATGGCTGATTGCCATGCCTTGAAGTACAGCTCTTTGGTTTACTGTGATATATTTTATTTTAAAGGTGTGGCATAGGTTTAGGACTGTATCCATTTGGGTATAGTATTGTGTTTTGAAACCCTATGCAACATGCAAGAGGCAGTGTTTGTTAGGCACTTTTTGTTTTTATTTATGGATATTTAAGAATAATAGCCTAGCAGGCTTTGAATATGACGAGGTGTAACTGTCGTGATGCTGGTTCTTACATAAATTATCTCTTCCTTTTAGGAAATGTACGTTGCTGCTCAATAATGTGTTTGCAGTGGTAGCTGCATTGTTGATGTCCCTCTCCTTGTTGTCGGGGTCGTTTGAAATGCTTATATTGGGCCGCATTCTAATGGGTGTTGATGCAGGTAAGCTTTTATCATGCTGTGCGTATCTGAAACGCGTGCGCAATGCATAATCTTTCTCCTCTTCTCCAGTTAGATCTTTCTTTACATTAATGAGGTGTTTCAGGGACTAGCCACAGTGATTTCACTGGGGCAAACCAGCAGAAAAAGAGTCATAAGATCAGTTGGTTTGGAGAAGACCCTGGAATGGATGCTAGCCTCTGCTGTCCACCCTGGATATTCCTCTCCCTTCCTTCCCCGTAGCCCCCGTAGAGTATATCTGTCTTCATGCAGTGAAAATCTTTTGGTTAGGAGAGTGTAGTCTATTTATTTAAGCCGCTTGCTACTTTGTGTTTAGAAGTTGTTGGATCCCAAGCTAATGGCGGTAGGATTAAGTGGAAGGTTTGATACATCATCATTTGCTCATAGCAACATGATCTTCCCAGTTTAAAAGTAGATCATGGAGGCACTGCTGCAACAGAATAGTCTTGCAGCTAGCACAGAGATTCTCAGCAACATCACAGATCGCTAGATGATGAGAAATACTTACCTAACGTGGAGACAGTCTTGATGAATTAAGATGATTTTACCCTCTCAGTGTAATTATGAGACTCTAAACAATGGAAGATGCTTTGTTTTCTTCTGGCTATGAGCAGCATTCTCACCTTTATTTTATGCCTGCTATTAAGAGTTCATTGCAGCTGTAAACCTGTATTGAGAGGAACATCTGCTAATACCATTTACAGTAAAAATATTTCACCTGACAATGTCTTCTCTCTCTGCCCGATGCATTGGGGTTTTTTTTCTTACCTGCACCAGTGGTAACATGATTTTGCTTGCTTTGGGATAAGCAAATTTAAAACATAAAATCTGTTCTCTTGGTGATTCTTATCTCTGAGTAACCTTTGGTGCTTCTCATCACTAATACCTTTGGTGCTATTAGCAGCTTACACACATCCCTGTAGATATGTAACAGATAATCCCATGGGTATTAAATGGTGCAAGAGTAATTAGACATGCAGAGAAGATAATTCATATTATCTGTGGATAGATATAATCATGTTCCTTGCATGTTTTTATGCCACTCTTGTGAGCACTTTTATGCACTTTTGATGAGCACTGAGACTCCTTTCAATAGATGTTTATTTCGTACCTGACATAATGAAAAGGCAATTTAACTTAATATATGTTTTTTCCTTCCTTTGTAGGCATTTCTCTGAGTGCCCTCCCCATGTATTTGAGTGAAATATCTCCTAAGGAAATCCGTGGTTCATTGGGTCAAGTCACAGCCATTTTCATCTGTATTGGAGTTTTCACTGGTCAGGTTTTGGGGCTGCCGGAAATATTTGGGCAAGTAAGTATTTAACAGATGTTTTCTGTGAAAGAACACAAGCATGCTTACAGTGTTATATTTTCATATTTTGACTGAGTTCCTTACAAAAGTGGAAAATAGAAACATTGTTTTTTTGTTTTGAAGCACTTTGGGAAGTGGTTTCTTCCATGGCTTTTAAAAGCATGTACGTGTGACTGAGTTTGGTAGATGTGGCAAGCGGTTTTAACAGACTGAGCATCTTGTGTGTGTGCTTATGCAGGTTCCCCCACACTCACCCCCTGCTTTCTTGTACATTTATTTTTGCTAATTTCCAGTTTCTTTGAGTACTATGGAAGTGCTTAAGAGTTTTTGCAGTTTTCATTTGTATTTTTCCAGTGTGAGGTAGAGCTGAAAAAGGCTCGGTTAGAGTTCGTATGAGGACCTGCATAGGAACACTCTTGCTCAATGATTATAATGTTCCTTGTAATGCACTCCTACTTTTAGCCTAGGAGGTGGAAGAGCAGAGCTGATACATACCTTTATGGAAAGAGATTATCTATTGTGTTTTAAGAGGTTATCTTGCTGTTGTAAAGCTGAGATTAACGTGGTGGCCACTGGATGTCATCGTTACTCAGAATAAATGAAGACGAGGTTTATTCAGGCTGGCACTTGGAAACACTTTTCATCCAGAGATGAGTCTTCAAGGCATTGTGGAGGAAACATCTGCAGCAATTCTCTCACAATGAAACCTGAACAAAGAATCCCTTCCGACAGCCACCAAAAGTAGTAAACAGTTGAAAAGTGAAGAGAGCTTGTCCTCCGGTGTCCATCCAAATTCAGCCCCTCTGTAAATACACAATACCATCCTCCCTGACACTTTTATTTTTCTCTGACCAGCTCTCCTATTCTGTCCCTTTATCCTTGGGCTCACTTATCCTGTTCAGCTCTCCTGAAGGGAAATGGTTTGATTCAGTTTCACGGAATCACAGAATCACTAAGGTTGG
>NW_010535068.1:515-16008 GCF_000687285.1 Phaethon lepturus | reverse complement strand
TGTAGACTGGCGTCACATTGGAAAGCCTCCATTTGTCTGGGACCTCCCCTGTTAACCAAGTTGTCCCAGTATTCATTTCATCTGAGGAAAAAGGGCACTGAACTAGTTTTAATTTCTGTCTTTCATATTGCTTCTTTAAGAAAAGCTGAATTCATGTTGCATCTTGTTCCCTTTGCCTTCTCCGAGGTCCTAGCTCTCAGTTACTTGAGTTCTTGGAGGTTTGTTAGGTGTTGTTGTTTTCCCCCTCGCCCTCTTCTTCCACTTTCCATTCCAAGGATCATGAAGTTGACTGCTGAAGTTACGAAACAGCTGGTTTTAAAATGCAGACATGCACAAAGGGCCTTGTGACAGCCAGATGCTTATTCCACTGCCACTCTGGACTCAACCCATGCAACATTAACCATTTTTCCTTCCTGCTTCCAACTCTAGGGTTTTCTGGACCAGAGAAGTGCGGAACAGTATTAAAACTGTGGGTAAAATTCACACATTACCAGCTGGAAAGGACTCTTGGCTAGTCGACATTTAGAAATGCAGGCTGTCAGGCATGTTTTAATATCAAACTCCATCATACACATCAGCAGAGAATGGCAGTCCTCAGCCCAGATGAGCCATTGACAGCCCCCATACCCTTCATGAGTCCTTTGACAAGTCCTCAGAATAACAGCAACCTTCCCCACCTAAAATACCACAATTCTCATGTAACTGCACCAGCATCCCAGTCCCAGCAACAAGTTTGCCAGTTCCAGGCTTAGCCACTGGCTGACCTTAACCACCATAGCCCTGATATTGTTGAAGATCTAAGGTAGAGATCCTCATACAGGTTGCCTTTTCTGGCAGGAGTTCTGAAGCCACAAGAGATGACATGCTGGTCATGCCGTAGTTGCATGATAATGCAATCTCTGCACTCCGTGCTGCAGGACTTCTCCAGAACCAGCACCCAGCTATTAAATTCTGAATTGTCTCCTCTGTCACGTATGCATTCCACCTTGTCTTGTTAGCAAAACATGCTACTGTCAACACTTCCGCTCTGCCTTATGACCTGGATCTCTCTCCTTTCTTTGTAATGCAGTATGTGTGACAACCATTAGGCTGTGTTGCTGGCAATTAATTTAACCAAGACAGCAGTTAAAAATACACTCCCCCAGAAGCTGAGAAAGGCCAGCTAAACTATTCCACAATACACTGGGACTGAATGTATGGATCAACCAAGAATCAGCAAGTACAGCATGAATTAGAGCAAAAGCAGAGCCTAATTTCATACCAATTGCAGCCCAGGGTGAGCTATATCCACTCAGACTGGGAAAGTCAACAATTTTGTTGTAGTGGAAACAAGTCCCAAGCAGGGACACCTAAATCCTCAACTGCCTAATACAGCTGGTGCCAATAACCTCAAGATAGCAGGTCAACCTCTGGTATCCTTTTTGTCCCCATCTGGTGCACAGCTGTGTCTGCACTTACAGCTAGAGCTCTTGGGCCTCCCTAGTTCAAAGTCAGTCTTACAAAAATGTTATTTGCCCCTTTTATTTGAAACAGTTTCATTCTTAGAAAGACAGCAAAGCCGGGCAGACAATGTTAGTGCTAACAGACCTTTATGGATCTAGGATGATCAGTAGGACCAGTCATCTGCACATAAACATATTGAGTGGCTTCACACCGTGCTGTCCTACAAGAATAGCTACACCCTGTGAGTTTGTTGGGTTTTTTTCAAGTCATCAAGAAAAGGAGACAAAGAAGGTAACAATTCACTGTACTTCAGCCTATCTAGCAGTCAGCTACCATAGACCCACTATTCCACCTCAGATGCTTCCACCATCCCAAGGCCAAGCTCTCTGTGCAGTCAGCTGAGAGAAGCTTCTCCAAGGAGAGATTCAGAGCACACAGTTAGGAGCCTTGTTACTGACAACTGCGGGTGCTTGTTGCTGCAGAGGCCTGGTTTGGACGCATCTTCTGTTACAACAGTACCTCCTAGTTTTCTGGTTCTCATTGCTTTAACTGTAAAAAGCTAATATCAATCTTGTTTACTGCAAGGCTATTTGCCCAACCGGTTCACCCTCGATCCCAGAAGGCAACATGGGATCAAGAACATTGAAATTCTCCTGAGTAGTAGCACCGGGGAAAGCCCTGTGCTGAAAAACAAGGGCTAGATGTTTTCCACTGTAAGGACTGCAGACAATCCACTTACAGGTAGAAGATGAAAATATGTCAGTACTTTGGAGATAAGCAAGCAAACCATGGTGAAGAGCTGCATATAGACTTGCTAAATTGGAGGAACTGTAGTAATGCAGAGCAACCGCAGACCCCTGAGTAGTTAAGCTTGTAGCTCTGCTAATGTTAGGAAACATTAGTTTCCTAATATCTAGTTTTGGACTCGATATTAGGAAAAATTTCTTTACGGAGAGAGTGGTCAAGCATTGGAACAGGCTGCCCAGGGAAGTGGTGGAGTCATCATCACTGGAAGTGTTCAAAAAACATGTAGACTTGGGGACATTATTTAGTGGGCATGGTGGTGTTGGGTTGGTGGTTGGACTTGATGATCTTAAAGGTCTTTTCCAACCTTAATGATTCTGTGATTCACTATGGGGCATGTGGACAGAGCAAACACTGTCACCAGTGCAGATGTTGGGGGAAGATACACATGCTGATGCCTCCAGACATAGCATTGCTGGAGGAAGGAGCAGGTCTAGGTGCAGCCTGTCCAGTTTGCAGAAGCAGCCAGCTCTGTATATAGCTGCTCTTCTACTGTTCAGGATAATCCAGGTTTATGCAGCCTCTAGAAATCTGAGCCATACAAAGCGATATGTTCCCTTTATCAAACCCAATACAACTTTTATAGCTGATTCAATTCTAAAGAGTGTTTGCAAACATCTAATGAAGTTATGTACACCAGCTGAACTGGAGACCCTGGGACACTGCTTATTCATTCCTGTTTAGGTGCTAGATCCTTTGTATGGTTCCTGCTTCCCATTTGCCCATTCTTCAGGTACAGCCTGGATGCTTTCTTTAGATGTGCAGTTTTGCAGTTGTTTTTAATAAGTCAGATTTATTAGTTGAAGGGGCACAGGTTACCAAGCAAGACTGATTTGTTACACACTTCTGGTTTCCTTCAGCTTTTGTCTTTGCAGGAGGGCCTGGTGAGCTGCACAGAGCTTGTGGGCAGAGCTGACCCCAATGCCTGGGGAAATGTCAGCATAACCCAAGGGATACTTCAGATCATTCGCTACTGAAGAACACCCAGTCTGAGAAGAAAATACAACACTCTGCCAAGAAGCCCCAGGCTGTTACGCTGACTATACTGTTGGATCTAAGCACTCCTTCACCATGTTCATTCAAGTTGCCACTTGCAGTCCCGCCAGTTCCCTGTAGGGACACATTCTCTGAATATTCAACAGTCCCTGGAGGAAGATATACAAGGATGGGTGAAACACACTGGTTCTCTCTCAATTTCATTTCCCCTCTACTGTCACACACCCCCATATACTGTGAGACTGGCTCATCCTTTTTGTAGTCTTGATGCAAAGTTTTGCCCCAAGTGGAGGATTGCTGTTCCAGCACTCAAGCCAAAGAACGATCCTTGTCAGGATGTCGAGATAGTTTATCTCAACAATTGCTTCAGTTCACAAAGCTAATGATCTTGGTCCAAAAGCTGATCTTCCAGAGTGGATGGCTCCGTTCCGGTTCTGTGAATTAGTCAAGTCAAGCTACGTCATCAAGGACTATATCTAGAGGAACAAATCTTTTGGACACAGTACATGGAACTGAGCCCTGGAGATATTTTGTATTTGGCTTGTAAAAGAAGGGGTACCTCTAGAGCCTGATTCTGCCAGAGCAAAAAACATAATCTTGCCTTTTCTAAGCAGATATTAGGGATTTTGCCAGTCCACATTCCTGGTTGCATGTAGCTCAAAGCTGTCCAGATATAGTCACCCAACAGGAGCACAAGGGGCTGTAGCTCACCAGTCTGAGAAACAGTACCAAAAGTCTTATGGTATTGTGACCCTGGAAACAGACCTGTGTAAAAAGATAACTTGCTATCCAGCAAGCGGCTGTGTGTAACTGAGAGTTACTGAGTGTCGTGGCTAGAGCAGGCAGAGCCACAGAGAAGGACTCTGTCTGAAGACCAGCCAGTCATGATTTCTTCCTTGCACTGTTTGTAGAGCCTTGAACCCTTGGAGAACACACTGCTTCTCCACAGCCAAGAGAGCTTCTCTTCTGCTGCTTGGAAGAAGAGAGTGAATGCACAAGTCTTGAATTGTACAAGGTGGGGTTTTGTTTTTGTTTGGGGGTGGGAGGAGTGGTTTGTGTGTGTTTTTGTTGGTTTGTTTTTTTTTAAGTTACCATCCTTTTATGCTACAGCAAAAGCCAATTAAATACAACTATAAAGTCAGGCTCAGAATGAAATCCTAGCCCTACTAAAGTGAGACTCGCCATCTTTTCCAGAGAATGCTTTCTGTACAATTTATCCCATTTTCTGTTTGTTTGCCTAATACAGACACAGCTTCAGTTACAAAGCACTCTGGAAAGCTGTGCACCTTGCCAGTGCATCTACTATTGCTTAAGTAGGACTTAAGTTCTTCAGACAAATCTCATTACCAAAAATATAGGCCCCTCCCAAATAAATGTAGTAAATGTTATTTTTTAAAGTATTTTTTCTGGCCCCAAATAACTCTTATTTCATCTTTCTTTACATTCTTTAACTACATTATCTAGTAAAAATGTCTCAGAACAGTTACCTACTACCATCAATACTTGCATTTTCCTTTGAAATGGACAGGAGAAAAACACCTAGGCTTATAGTGAAATATTAATAACAAGCTTAAACATCTCAAAACTTCTGTATAGAATACTGAGTATTTATGGAATAAATTTATTGGGCAGCATTCAGCATAAGCAGCTTTATCCCTTCCTTCTAAAAAAGGCAGAATTTTACTCAATGGAGAGGTTCTGCCTCAAGTAGTACACAGTTGTCATTATGTAGGACTGGTCAAAAGTTTTGGCCTACAAGCCATGTATTAACAACTTTTACTACAGAGAAAAAGATTAGAGTTTACCATTATCTCATCTGAAAGAGTAAAAACAGATTCCCAGGAAGCCTATAGATTGTACTTGTAATTTTTGCTATTAACAATTCAATAAAATTTCATTAGGTAACACTTTCTGATGAGTACCTTTTCCTCCATCAATGCTCCAGTTCAGAAAAGGAAATCCACAGGAAGAGACACTAAGTAGGAATCAAACTAAAGTTTTTTTAATAAATGCTTTTCTATTTCTTTCACCATTCTTTCTCAGTATTAAGAGATTTAGATCATCATTCTACAGCAGCTGGAAGCCAAAATAAATTTTTCAGTAGTCGTGATCTCTTCTCAATTAATAATTTGAGACTGGGATTTGGGCATATGATCTTGAAAAGTCTGAAGTTTCATAAAGTTATCTTAACACTTGTGTTCTGGACAGAGTTACATTCTTATGTTAACAAAATTCTCTCTCCCCCACCCCCTATTTTTTGTATAGCTGCAGATTATGTTTTCTTTATGATCTAGTCTCAGTAAATCCCTTGACAAGTTCTTTTGTAGCAACATCCAAGGGGAAATTTTGACTTTGCTGGACCCTGTTGCAACACCAGTATTCCGCAGAGTGGAGGACACTACAGCCCCATCCTTACACTTGTACACACCATAGAGAAGTGTGCATCATGCAGAGCAGGGATACACAAATCCAGAGTGCTCAGATGGGTATCAGGCACCAGACAGAAAATTGCTGCAGATTGCCCAGATATATCTTGAGTCCTCACTCCTCATTCCTGCATCAGTTACAAGCACCCAAAGGCAACTGCAGGTCATTGAAGTAGTCTTCCTCAGCTGAATTTCTAAATGCCCCTTATGTGCCTCACAGTATAAGCAAAAAAAATAGCACTGGATGAACTAGTTCAAATAAGCTTTGAAAAGGAAAATAGCACTACTGTTTTGACATGCTCATGATCTTCAAAATGCAAAAGATTAAAATAACAACCTGGAAGAGTCTCTTGTTTTCGCAAGATTTCCTAGTGAAGACTTAGGGTCTTCCAGATGAGTCCTCTAATTTTGCTGCTTCTTTTTAATGGCACCACTGAAATGCCAAAGATAAGAACCAACAATTCTAGGACTGCATTGCACACAAAGGAATTTTTTGTGTACAGTCAAGGTTATTTAAAAGAATATTTGTGATGAGTTAAATGGAGACAGATTCTCATTGGCTTTCTCCCAGAAGACCTCTATTGCTTTTAAAATTTGCCAAACTGAGGAAAATAAGCCTAACAAAGAGAGTTTCAATGTCCTCCCTTAAATTGTTGTAGGGACTCAAGGCTTCATGAGGACATCTGTCCTAATCTGCTTTTGAGTTATTTGCATGCAAGATAGAAGATATTAGTAACTTCCAAATGTTGCATGCTCTTTGAGGGGCACTGCAGCAGGGCTGAATGTCAGAGAGACTTTGAGGCTGCTCAGTCACATTCCTAGCACTAGGAAGCTATGAATGTCTCAGTTGTAACTTTCTGACGGCATGCTATTCTATGCTATGAAAATGCTTTCCTGGTCATTAAAAATGAATCACAGGCATCTGCTGCTTCTGTCACTAGCAGACAGGCAATGCACTGAATACTATCTTAATTTGATTAAGTATTACATTCATTTCCTCCAAATCTTGGTTTGAGTTGTAGAACACACTGAAATTGAAATAATGTTCTAGCTGAAAATATTCAGAATGTGCTATGAAATATCCATTGTAAAAAGCTGAGCAGAAAAATGTGTGCATTCCTAATTATATGGCAAGCAACTCCTAAATGTCATCATAAAAGAATGTTTCAGGACTATAAGTGTAACTGGGTAGAGCTGAGCTTAATCAATTATTTCACTGTCAAAAGAGTTATTTTATGGAAAAACTTCATTTTTCTAAGATTTAGACTGCATTTTACCCTACTGATCTTTAATTATCACAGTTGTTCCCCTTCATAATTTCCAAGTCATACCAATTGACCATTATCTGCCTGGAGAACTTACTGCCTCCTGATTTAGGACGCTTTCTGCCTGGGCTGCAGTTCTACTCTACAGTCTGGGTCTGAGTATTGCTTCTCTTGCCATTCACTTTTGCTTTCTTCTTGTGTTTAGGTTGGCTTTTTTGTTGATGTGGGGATTTTTTAGGCCTTTTCCATAGTTTAATCCCTTTATCATACCAGCACTTGTTTATCAACACCACTGAAAACTCAAAGTATCCATTCAGTTCTCAGGCCATATCCAAGTTACCTTCCATATTTCTTTAATGGCATTGCTTTCTTTCCTTCCTCTCTTTCAGTTTACGTAATTAAGTAATTTTTCATAATTTGGAAAAATATTCTTTGTAAGATTTACTTCATCAACTTTAGGCAAATGCTGCAACTACGCACTGCATACAGATGTGCAGAGCTTGAGGCATGATGTCTGCTCATCCCAGGCCTCCTCTTCTTCCTCCCCATAGGAGCAGGAAAAGGTGTGACACTGTCAGCACTCCTCATCTACATCAGGCAGGCAATCAAATTGCTTGAAACCACTGCAGGAGACTGTTTTGACTAACTCAGCCAACTTGTTAGTGATCCAGTGTTACTTCCTGCAAGCTCAGCTCTGGGAATGGGTACTTTATCCAGCAAAGGACCAGTGACAGGGAGCTCAAAGACCACAGTACCTTAAATTGCTACAGCTACTTTTGCAGCAACAGATTGACCAACTGCTGCTTCTGAACTCTGCTATTATATTTGAGGAAACATTCTGTTCGAACCCTTGCTCCACTTACAGTAACAGCATGAACTGAAGATGAACCAAGCATGCTTTAGAGATTAAACTTCCAAACAACTGAAATGCAAAACATCTGAACCATCTTCCACTATGGCTGCCATCCTGCAATTTAGTTCCACGTCACAGCAACTGTCTCTCAAGGCTAGAGTGAGTGACTGTTCAGAAAAATACCTATCTTATCCTTGCTTTTCTGTTTCCTATCCCAATACGGCTGTTACAGGCTCATGCCCCATTCAAGCACAAAGCCAGAAGACAGCTTGTAACACCATGGGAGTGTGAAGCCAGCCATAATTAATTTGAACTCCAAAATTAGGATTTTGCCACAGGGCACATCAGGAAGCAGCAAGAATGGGGCTCCCCCAGGACAGGGGACAAGCAAGAATCCAAGGGTGACCCCAGTCCAAGCCATACCCTCACAAGCAAGGCAGTCCCACAGGGTCTAAACAGGGTGGCCAGAGCTCAGTGCTGCTAATAGGATCCATCAACAGTCCAGGACAAGGAGAGCAATGAACCAGGTCTAGGGTCCACCCAGGGAGTCCAGCAAGGAGCAAAATGGCTAACACATGTACCTAAAGCTCATCCAGGAGATGGGACCTACCTCCAAGGGAGTCCATCCAGAAGACTAGGTGCCTACAGCACACATCCAAGGTCAATCCAGGAAGCCAGTACTCCTACACCATAGCTCAAGCAGGAATTAAACCACCAGGCTTGAGCTTAAATGGGACACCAGGACCCATGGGCAGGGCCTGTGTGTGGGAATTCCAGGTGAGCCTGGTCAGGACCATTAAACCCTATTAGCGCCCTCAGGGCCCTGACGTTACACAGCTCTGCACAAGGTGTGGAGGCCACACACACTTTTCACTACTGCAAACTCCTCCTTCAGCATAGACATGTGTTTGTGTCCTCCGCACTAACTTTGGTTAGCAAAGACTGTGGGTTCAGTGTGACTCCGGAGCTACTAAAGTAGTAGTGAGAAAGGATGGCTACGTCATCGTCAAATTCCCATCATTAGGGCTAGATCTGCAGACTCCCTCTATCCCATTTGTTCATACCATAAATAATGGGTATATGCAGCTGCTGTAATAGGACAGCCAAGGATTCCCCACCTCCAGCTGGGAGACCAGTGATGAGACTGGCTGTAATCCAGTTCCCAGGCAGACTCTGCAAGCATAGTTAGGACTAGCAGTTGGGGGTGGTGGTGGTGTTTACTTTCTTTGGGAAGCAAAGAAGAGGGCACAAATTTGTCCACAGAAAATTTTAATGAATTTTTATTTTAAAATAAGGAAAAGCAGGAGAGGGAGAGAACTGAAAAAAAAAGTCCTGACAATACCACTCCAGGAGAAAATTTTGAGACTTAGTGACATGCAGTGAGGAGGGGGTGGGAGGCACATGAAGAAAGATTTAAATGCTATTTAGGGTGACATCCAAAGCTTGGGCACAGCCTCGAAGAGCTGTGCTCTCCAGCAATCCTACTTTACAGGGTGCTGGTGCCTGCTGAGCTCCCACTGAAAACAGTTGCTGTCCTATGCACAGTCCTTGCCTTGGTTCCAAGTGCTCTGCTTAGCTCGTATTTAACTCACTCTTTAACATTTCAGTGCTAAAATTTATGTTCTGCCTTTCAATAAACTGCTGGTAACTTCTTAGGTGAGGGTGCTGGTGGCAATACCAGTATAACCCACAACTGCTCCAGTTACAGCCTTCCCATGATAGTTCTTTATCCTGCGCTCCCCATCACTTGCAACGAAGCCTGGACCAACTCCACTTCTTGCTGTTGACATCCATGGAAGAGGTTGTTTGTCTTAAACCAAAATGAGTTCCTTGCAAACGTACAAATTATCTGAGAATATGCATTTCATAAACTAGCATCGTGCATTGACCTTAGCAAAACGAGATATGTGAGAAAAGTAAAATCCTTAGTGTACGTAACAGAACTGGAGGATGGGTGGCTTTTTGCAGAGTATCAGATCCCATACGTCAGTAAGTGAATATAAATCAGTAATTCCTAAATAAATCCCAGCAAGTAATGTTTTGTGTGCTTTTGTATAAAATGGGATCCATTTTGCTAGGAAGCAATGATGAAGGAAGGAAGAAAGGCTAGATAACTGCATCCTTATGGTTTTAAGCAAGCTAATTCTTCTTTTCTGTATGCCGGTTAATAAAGCCAGCTATTTCCACTGTTCCTAGAAAACGTCCCAAGATGGCATTTAACAATTCCATTTCCACATGCCTTTCCAATGACATGCTTCCCATGTTTTCTTTGTAATTAAGCTATAATGTGTTTTCCAGCACTGGTGGAATTGGATGTTACTTATGCCTTACCACCTTACAAAAGATCAGAGAAAATAGAGATTGTTTTGTACAGTATTCTGAATCTGCAGATTAAGTTAGCTGATTAATGAAAGTATAACACAGGAAATATTTGAGAAAGGAAAAATAAATCACTCTTTAAAAAGAGTGATTTCTGAAGAAAGCTGATTTCCAGAAATACAGGAGAAGTTATGTCAGCCACTGGACAAAATTGCTCATCAATGAAAACCAAAAGATGTTGCTAGCTTGGCATAGACTTCTGACAAGGGAAAACACCCACTTGAACAAACACAAACAAAACTTCTACGATAAGGTGACTATGGAATGGATGAGGAATAAAATATGAATAAAATGAAAATTACACTGGAAGGCTAGCACAGACACATGTATCTGAATTGATATGAAATTAGCTCTTTGGCATTGCAAACTTGTAGAGGAAATTTGTATGTAGCCTACGCTCAAAAGGTGAATTACCTTTTAAAGTGCTTGAAACAGGCTTGGTATAGATCTGAAATAAGCTTCTGGCAAGTACTTCTGAGGATATCACAGACGTATTGCCAGCTAATATATTTTGCAGATTTCCAAGTCCATAACATCTCAGCAGATGTTAGCAGCTATGGCCTCACAGAGGATATTATACTCACAAGGAGAAATCTGGAGCCTATGATGTATTTTTCTCAATGGTATTTGTGTTCTGTCACTGTGCTCTCATATAAAACATGTTTGAATCTCTTCCATTTTATAAAAATATTTTAATATTGATTGAGCAGAGAGCAGAAATCATTATTTCCGTTAGTGTTCAGATTGCCTTCAAAAGAGAAGAAGCCTCTGACCCAGGAGGTGTACAGTCTCAGTGCAATGACCCTATCATATCAATGATCCTCACAGCAGCAATGTTCCTATCTAGCTCAGGAACATAAAGGAAATGAGAATGGATCTTCATCTAGAGAGAGAAAAATCCTAAGAGTGACAGCCATTGCTCATCTTCTGTGAGCAAGAGACCCCTCATTCCCTGCTGTTTTCCTTAGCACTATCAAGATGATCACAGGGATGTCCTGTTCAGATGTCGTCTTCATGCAGACTTACTTCCTGTATTCTTCCTCCAACTGCTACATTTTATTTGGACTCTAAAATATTTTATCAATATATAATATATAAATACAATATAATATCAATGTACAATATAACATCAATATAATACAATATAATATACAATATATTAATAATACAATATAATATCAATATACAGTCTTTTTTCTAACTATTCTTTGAAAGAGGCTTCCTCAAGAGTTATCACAAGACAAGGCAGTATACAAAAAACAGCACAGGGATGTCTCCACAACTTAACTGTAACTCTCTTGGCTGTTAAAGTTCTGAATGGTCCCTGGCGTGATTTTGGCACATGCTAGTAGGTGCTGCCAAACAAGTCCAGATCATGGTTTGGCAGTCAAAATGTCCTAGGAACATTTTCTAATTACTGGTACAGATGAAGGTGTGCAGCTTAAGGCCTCTTCTTTGGCCACAGTTCTCCTGCAGTCTCCCAGCAGAATTTGAGCCCATCCTGCCCTCATGATCTCAGAACTCTGCTCAGGCACCTCTGGACACAACCCAAATGTCAGGCAGTAAAAATGGCACTCAAGAGGCTACCCCACCCTACCTAGTCTTTCCAAAGGTGGGTGAGACAAGTTGGGGAACCATCTGGAGCCCCCGTAAGAGAGCCTTGTCATGTAGGAGCAGAGCCAACAGTTACCTGTGGTGATACCACTTGAGAAGATGAAGTTGTCACAGGTGTAGGCTTGAGACCACAAACGTCACTGATATAGCTTGGCATATGTGTCCCTACAACATCCTGATATAAACAATGGGGCAGCCTGACCCACCTTGCCCGTGCACCTTCTGTTGTCCCAAACCATAGTGCCAGGATAGCCCCAGGGCTGTGCCCATGGGCCCATGATGGTGTTAAAGTTTGTCCGACATGAACAAAATGTGAAAAGTGGGAGCAACAGGGCCATTAGGAGCTTAAACATACTAAAACTCATTGCAGCAGCTCTGGGCAGCATGTTGTCTGAGCACGTGCTCAACAGAGATTGCCAAACTGACTGCAAGAGTTGCAAGGCCCTTCTTACATGTCAGTGGGCGTGATGACTTGTATTGTATGGGACTGACAGAAGGAGAGCATGGCAAGCATGACCTGTCGGACCGGCAGGGGGGTGAGAAGCAAAGGCTGCTGGCAGGCCTTCCATACCTGCGTCTCCACCTTTAACTTGCAATCAGAGGACAGCCACCCTGTTTTGGGGGACTGAGAGTCCATCAGAATGGGCACAGGCAGTTCTGGGTTTCAGCAGCAGGGATCAAAGCTGGGCACATTTAATTTATCTGTAGACTTGCAGCCCCTAGCCATCATTTTGAGAGCTTCACTCTTGAATGCCCATATGTAAATCCCATTAGACAGTAGATAAAAAAGCTGCTCCGAAGCTTAGCTGGTTTGATCCTTAAGAGCCACCTTGACAAACCTCTGTCACAAACCGTGCACATACGGATCCAGCCAGGGAAGTGAAATGGCCTGGAGGACTGGCCCCATGAGCCCTCCCAACCCCATGTCCTCTGGCAGAACAGAGCTACCATGTCAGAGCAAGTGAACTGAGAGGCCAAGATGGGAAGAAGAACTTGCAGATTTGGGAATAAGGGATGCAGAGAACTGAGGGATGGATATTTAGAAGGTAGTGGAAAGAAGAATGCGTCCTTTGTTGGGAGAGTAGGGTAGCATCTTACTAAGCAAATATCCCACATATTCCTGGGAGAAAAAGCACTTTGTAAAGAGGCCAGTGTTGAAATTTTCTGTCTTCCAAATTCTCCTTTGACTGTGACAACACATGCTGTGTTCCAGTCCATCATCATCACAGGTATGATTCAAATAGTTCCATTTTCAACTTGTTTTATTCACCTGATATAACAAGAAAGATGAGGAATATTTCCATACAATAGCAACTTCCAAATCTCCTTTTGTTTTCTCTAGTTCAGGTTCCTACATTTATAAGGCAGTGTCTGCATCAGCTATCTTCACTACCATGATATCGCCTATACTGATTTCTATAACTATCAGAAAAAAAGACATGTTCTGGTTGGGACCATTTGAAAGCAGAGGCTGCTGCAGTCTATATTGCCTCCAGAGCTACAGAAACAATGAAAGATAAATCATAGAATCATTTAGATTAGAAAAGACCTTTAAGATCATAGAGTCCAACCCTTAACCTAACACTGCCAAGTCCAACACTAAACCATATCCCTAAGTGCTACATCTACATGTCTTTTAAATACGTCCAGGGATGGTCACTCAACCACTTCCCTGGGCAGCCTGTTACAATGCTTGACAACCTTTTCGGTGAAGAAATTTTTTCAAATATCCAGTCTAAACTTCCCCGGCACAACTTGAGGCCATTTCCTCTCATCCTGTTACTTGGGAGAAGAGACCAACACCCACCTCACCACAACTTCCTTTCAAGTAGTGGTAGAGAGCGATGAGGGCTCCCTTCAGCCTCCTCTTCTCCAGACTGAACACCCCCAGTTCCCTCAGCCGCTCCTCATCAGACTTGTGCTCCAGACCCCTCACCAGCTTTGTTGCCCTTTGCTGGACACGCTCCAGCACCTCAACATCCTTCTTGTAGTGAGAGGCCCAACACTGAACACAGGATTCGAGGTGCGGCCTCACCAGTGCCCAGTACAGGGGCACGATCCCTGCCCTGCTCCTGCTGGCCACAGTATTGCTGATACAGGCCAGGACGCTGTTGGCCGCCTTGGCCACCTGGGCACACTGCTGGCTCATGTTGAGACAGCTGTCGACGAGTACCCCCAAAGGAAGTATTATATCAAAATACTGCTCTTAGGTATTTGCCAGTCATGCCACAGCATGCTGGACAAGACCTCCAACCTCATCCTGTTTGTATCCACTGAAGCCAAGGAGGGGAGTTTGCTGCAGTGCCCAAGGAACAGTGCCATGGATTGCATCTTCTTACTAATCCACTCTCAATGTTTTGTGGTGCCTCCAGAAAAGTCAGAGTAATGGCTACATCCCCACCCCAAAGACTTCAGGCATTTAAGTTCTCATGTTAATTGATATGTGGGTAGTTAGGAGTATTTCAGATCTCTGTGTACATAATTCAAGGACAAGGGCACATTTAAGGTTGCCTCTTGAGGATCACTCTCTTAAGCCCATTGCCAGAGCCAATAAGTAGTTTCTGTTTGTGAAGAAGATTGCTTTTTAAAGAAAATAAACTGTTTCTACAGCTAGATTAAGACAATTTAAGTCTCTGAAAGGAAGCAGAGATGGGGGAGAAACAACTAAATCAACTAGAGAGCTGATTTAATGATGCCAGTGAAATTGGGTGAGACAATAAATGAGGGTAAGGAGAGAAAAGGAGAAGTATGCATGACAGCAGAAAATTGACTGCATGTGCTAAGGGAAAATCACTTCATTAGCAGAAAAAGGCAACAAAATACCCACAACTATCCCTGCCAATCTTTCTTGTGAAAGATCTCTTGACCTCAAATCTAGCAACCAGCCTGACAACATCACCATTACACCCAACTTTAAGAGTGAGGAGTTTCCTCAGGGTGGCTGGAAGTACCAGCATGTGGTTTTTCCCAGCCATAGCTGCAACCCCTTGCTTCAGAAGCGGGAAAACAAACAAAAGCACAGCCAACTGTGAGACATCCTGACATGTGGTTTAAAGTCTGTAGCACCAAAGCTAGGAGGAGGCTCAACTTCTGGAACGAAGCAGATTGTTTTATGTTCTGTCCTGTGCTGATTTCAGCTGGGATAGAGTTAATTTTCTTCCTAGTAGCTGGTACAGTGCTGTGTTTTGGCTTTGGGATTAAAATAATGTTGATAACACACTGATGTTTTCAGTTGTTGCTGAGCAGTCAAGGACTGTCCGGCTTCTCCTGCCGGCCTGCCAGCGAGGAGGCTGGGGTGCACGGGGAGCTGGAGGGGACATGGCCGGGACAGCTGCCCCAGGCTGGCCAGAGGGATGTTCCATACCATACAGTGTCACGACCAGTATATAAACTGGGAGGTTGGCTGGGGAGGTGCTGCGGCTCAGGAACTAACTGGGCATTGGTCAGCAGGTGGTGAGCAATTGTGCTGTGCATCTCTTGTTTTGTATTTTCTTTTATAATTATTATTTTTTTTCCCTGTCCTATTAAACTGTTTTTATCTCAACCCCTTGAGTTCTACCTTTTTTCTGATTCTCTCCCCCATCCCACCTGGGCGGGGGTGAGCAGACGGCTGTGTGGTTGTTTTAGCTACCTGCCAGGTCAAACCATCTCTTTCTCCCACAGTGCTAAAAATTCCCAACTTTTCTTCTCAGAAGAAAATGTTAGCTCTTCCC
>NW_010535068.1:0-422 GCF_000687285.1 Phaethon lepturus | reverse complement strand
TCATTCATTGTATGGCTCGGGAGCCATCAGTGCAAACTGAGGCTGCAGGCGTAGAGCCCGTCCTTGTCTCCGCAGGCTGGGGAAAGAGGCTGGGGAAGTGCTGGCAGCTCCGGTGTTCCCATTGCTGCTCTTCTCAGCTTCACCACCCTCCAGGTCTTCTGTGCTGCCGGGAGAGAGCGGGGGGTTTCGTCCTAACTGGCATCAACATTGCTGCTAATTTCATTCCACCTTCACTGAAGCTTTATACAAGATTTGTGGAAAAAACCAAGGTAGGTTATAATCAAATTTTAAAAAAATCAAATGAGATACTGTGCCAAATTGAATGAGGTACTGTGCCAACCATGTCTTTGATTTTCCTTGTGTTTCCTTCTGATTTGCCTCAGAAATCAGACGTATGATTAGTTGCGTGGAAATTTTTTTTT
>NW_010535067.1:0-7652 GCF_000687285.1 Phaethon lepturus | reverse complement strand
ACATTCATTTTCTATCTCACAAAGCAGTCTGGGAAAAGTCTTCCTTTCTGATTTTCACTGCCGGTCAATCACAAGGAACTTGCAGTCACAGACGACCAAGCTTCTGGAAAGTTTTAGACTCTATGACTGTATTTTGGTTGATAGTACAAATGCTGATTGTACTTTTATTTCTTTCGTGCAACCTGGATCTTGTCTATTCACATCTTTATGCAAATTTGGGTTTCAGTTCTTATCTTTTAATGGTTGTCTAGCATATTTATAGAGCAGCTGTGTCAGAGCTCTGTTCTGAATGCAGAACATCCTGACAGTAGCAGAGCGGGGCTGAATTAATTTAATGACCCTCACTGAAAGAAACTAAGGCCTGAAGCATCAGATCCCATGGGGAAATGTCCACTTCTATCACATTTGCTCTTTGGGAACCTCAAAACACTTTAAGGGTAAGATTTTTCAAAAGAGCCTGCGGAGAATATAATTCTTCTTTCTCTCACTCAACTCCTTTTGGGAAGTGCACAAATCAGACACAGTTTTTTATCCAGAACAGGCCACAGGCCACATTTTGCTACAGTCGAATATGGAGGAACATTTTCTTTCTGCAGATGTGTTCACTCAGTAGGAGGTATTACCGGAAGAGATGGCCAAGCCTTTTCCAAGGTTTCCTGATTTCATTTATATATTTGATCCTCTGCCTGGATAGAATCACTTTATACTGCTTTTACCTGTACGCATTGATTGATGCACAGAGACACAAAAAGGACACCAAGAAGATATGATACTGCTTCATCCTTGAAATGTTTTTTACAATGGGGACAAACTTTTTAGCAGGGCCTGTAGTGACAGGACAAGGGGTGATGGTTTTAAACTGAAAGAGGGCAGATTTAGACTAGCTATAAGGAAGAAATTTTTGACAATGAGGGCGGTGAACCCCTGGCCCAGGTTGCCCAGAGAGGTGGTCGATGCCCCATCCCTGGGAACATCCCAGGTCAGGCTGGACGGGGCTCTGAGCAACCTGCTCTAGTTGAAGATGTCCCTGCTCATGGCAGGGGGGTTGGACTAGATGGCCTTGAAAGGTCCCTTCCAACCCAAACTATTCTGTGATTCTACTCTGGCGTAGATGCTTGTCTACTTGGAAGTGCTGGTTTGGGATCTGAACAGGCACATCAGACCCGTAGCTGACCTTCCAGAGTTTCACCTCACCTCAATGGTTTGCAGCTGAATCACTGAGATCCACCAAGACTGTAACTAAGACAATTTTTAGCACCAGCACTTGCAGCCAGGTGAAGTCCATATGTTTTCATGATGACCTGCTCTGGAGGATGAAGGTGAAAGTAGTCTTTAGTCTCAGCCAGTTTGCTAAAGAGCATCACAAAGTGCTTCCTTTTGATGCTTCACATAATATCTCTGATCTGATTTCAGAGGTTTAGGTATTCCTGGGATGACGATGATATTCTTTCATTTCTTCCTTAGCACTGTTGGCCCCTCACTACAAGAAGGACATTGAGGTGCTGGAGCGTGTCCAGAGAAGGGCAACGGAGCTGGTGAGGGGGCTGGAGCACAAGTCTTATGAGGAGCGGCTGAGGGAACTGGGGTTGTTCAGTCTGGAGAAGAGGAGGCTGAGAGGAGACCTTATCGCTCTCTACAACTACCTGAAAGGGGGTTGTGGCGACCTGGGTGTTGGTCTCTTCTCCCAAGTAACTAGTGATAGGACAAGAGGAAATGGCTTCAAGTTGCACCAGGGGAGGTTTAGATTGGATATTAGGAAAAATTTCTTCACCGAGAGGGTGGTCAAGCATTGGAACAGGCTGCCCAGGGAGGTGGTGGAGTCGCCATCTCTGGAAGTGTTCAAGAAACGGCGCTTCAGGACATGGTCTAGGGGACATAGTGGCGCTGGATTAATGGTTGGACTTGATGATCTTGAAGGTCCTTTCCAACCTAGTGATTCTGTGATTCTGTGTGATTCTGTGATTAATGGCTACAAGTTAACATCCCCAGCTTCTGGTATACATAAGTCCACCTCTTCTGGTGTTGCTCCTCAGTGTGCTGTGAGGTCCAGAATGGATCTGCTACACTGGCATCTTTCTTTGAGGACAGTGAAGTTGGCTGGTCTAAAAACACTATAAATCAGTCACAGTCAAACAGTCACCATCACCAAAAGATAATTTTACTGAAGTGTCTTAACAGAAATTTTAAGGGAAAAGGCTGAACAAGATTACGGAGCTTTCTATACAAATGTGGCCAATTAAACTAAGGCAGGAATGACTCCTAATGATTTTGTCTGGTTTATAGAGTCATGCAACAGAGGCAGAGCTTGGCTGTTGGCAGAAGCTTCTGTTCTGATACAGAAGACAGATGGGTTACCTTTGCTCAGGTAATGAAAAAGACCTGAAATAGATTGAGTGCTATATCTCCATGTTCCACCACAAAGACAACAGAGGAAATAATAGATACCTGCACAGAGAAACTCATCTAGCTCATTGTAGATATCTGTTTTTAAAACAGATAGATATCATCTGTCCTCTGGATGGGCCCATTGCTTTCCACTGATGATAAGGGGAACCTAGGGTGACTAGCTTAGATGTAGACACCTAACGTTTGGGTACCTAAGTCAGGGCAGACTTTCATGACACTTTGGGATTACCAGTACTGAAGGAAAGTGATTTTGATTTTTATCTTCTGGTGTTGAATTCTTGCCATTTCCCACTTGTTGGTTTGTTGGTTTGTTTGTTTGATGGAATTCCAGGACTTCATGAAGCTCGTAAAACTCACAGCATAGACCTCTAACATGGCTATCAGAGATGTTGTCAGTAAGTCATTTCAATCTGCCCTCTCCCCATTCTCCCTCACCAGGATTATGCTGCACATGACAGATTTGGTACATAAAATGCCTGAAGTGCTGCTGCAGGGGGAAGGATGAGAGACGATTAGCCCACATCAAAATACAAGACTATGAGCAGAGGAAAAAAACCTCGCCCTCAGGACCCCTGGAGAAACAGGCATAATAAAATTAATTTACATGTCAAGATCCTAACTTAAAACACAAAAAGACTCCCATCAGATTTAAAAGATGTCATAAGAGGATTCAATTGTATCATTGTGCAACTGAAGTCCTTAAAGAACTTTGCCAATACTGCTAAGACTCTCTACATCCTTGAATGTTAATTAAATGAGATAATACAGACAGCATTATGGAAATAGTTAGGTTATAGCATTTGAAACGGTCCCTGTCAGCTGATGAAGACCCTGCCTAAATATTGCTTTGGGCATGACATTTTTTGCAAGGATTGTCTTCAAATCAGAGGCAACGCGTTGGGGTTGGAAAAAGAGGCCATCGCATTATTTTTGGGTGATGTGGAAGGACCCACCTATGAAACACTGTCACCTTCAAGCCAACCAGGTGGCCATTTAACTCTTTGCATCAACAGCTCCCAGTAATGATAGAGTGCGGGAAGTGAAGAAGATTATGCCACGTAAGAAACCGCGGGGGGCAGGATTTGAGACAGAGATTACTTGAGCTGGAATCTGGCCAGGTCAGTGGGGTTAACCCCCTTGCTGTTGTGAAATGCCATGAGATCTTTAATGGACATAAGTGTTGAGGAGCTTGTCTTTCACATCTCATCTGATGGCAGGAGAGCGGGGAATTAGTTTACTCTCTTTAACACTGGGCTTCTGTACTGCAAGTGTCACAAAGGATATTTCTTTGCAGGCAGATGTCAGCTGCCAGTGGGAAGCTGAGAAATGCCAGTTTTAATTAAAAGCTTTATTTTCAAATACAATTCAGAGATTATAAGCAGTAAGAAGGAATTCTCCGCTGGGAGGCTTCAATGTGCGGCCCTGAGCAAAACAGCAGTAATTGAAAGACAAGGCCTAATTCCCCTTCTCCCAGCTGGGTCTAAGCACGAGGCAGGGACATCAATCCAGCCCTTGAAGGAGGGCTGGCAGCATCTTGGATTTGTCATTGCCTCTGTTGTCAGAGGGAAGGAAGCCAAAAGCAAGGCTTTTAGATCTTCCTGTCCCTTTTCTTTAAAGTTGGCTTATGAAGAGAAAACAAGAGAGGGGCAAAGCTGCTTGAGAAGGCTGAAAGGCACCTGACGCATCTTTCTTGCCTGTGCAGATTCCCATTATAAAATTGTGTTTTCACGTCATTTAGGTGGACACTAGCCTAATCATGGGCACTTGAGCCCACTTTAATCTACCCCAGTACAGTTCTGGGTTATAGGAAGATTTTTCTGGATTCAGCTTGCTATCGTAGCCTCACCCATTGTCCAGATCAAGCGAAGGCAGAGCTGAAAATGGGACAACAACAGGCATGAGTGTGCTGCACTGCCTTTACCTAGATGGCTAGTCTCCAGGGCTTTTACTGGCCATTTTTAAGGAATTCACTGCTTTGCAATAAAAAATCAGCTCATATCAACAATTCCATCTGTTCTACAAACTAGCCTCTCCATACCTCCCTGCCTTTAGAGATTTTTCGTGATCCCTGCACATCATCTTCTAAACTCTTGATGGGTCTCTTTTATTACTCCTCACACTTTACGAACGTAGAAATAATGACTAGAGAACCAGTCACCTTCCTTTCAGATGTAACATAATTCCTACTTTCAGTTACCTACACATGATCCTTTTGTACAGGGACAAGTCTACCAGCAGTGATCAAAGTTAGTTTTCTTTGCAGTTTAGAATCATAGAATATCTCAAGTTGGAAGGGACCCACAAGGATCTTCAAGTCCAAATCCCTGCTCCTCGTAGGACTACCTAAAACTAAACCATATGATTAATAACGTCATCCAGAGTATCATCCCACGCAATGCCTGCTCACACATCAGTAAATACTGGTTGTCACCATGTGACTCCCCATCTCCATCCCTCAAGTCAGAGCAGAGTGATGCTGACATTTGGTGTGTCCACTAAGTGGAAATGGAGCTTCTGCCATCCTCTTAATGGCAACAAATATGTCTTAGCTGCTCCTACGATCTTGTAGAGCCGCTGATTCACAGAACCATTCAGGCTGGAAGGGGCCTCAGGAGGTCTGTACTCCAACTTCCTCAAGGCAGGGTCACCCTTGAGATCAGACCAGATTGCTGAGGGTTTTGTCCACCTGCACCTTGAAAACCTCCAAGGATGGAGCTGGGAAACCTCTTCCAGTGCCGCAAGAGATTCAGAAGTGTGGTCTCATCATGACAAGGTATTTCCTTATTTCCAGTCTGAACTTCTCCTGCTTCGGTGTCTACTGTCTCCAGTCCTCCTACAATACATCACCAGGAAGATCCTGGTTAAATTGGTCAGGCATGACTTATGCTTGGTAAATCTATGCTAACCTTTCCCAATTCCTTCATTCTCCATCCTGTGCCCAGAAATATGTTCCAAAAAGAATCATACCATGATTTTCCCAGGGACCAAAGTGAGTCTGGCCATCCTATACATCCTTAGATCATCCTTTCGGCCTTTTATATTTTTTGTCAGCCTAATTTTTATGGAAATTTAGGTCACCTTATCTATCAAGTTCCATTTAAATATGAGAACAGATCTTAATAACAATAAAAGCAGGATAACAGTACAGTTTTTATTTGCCTAATAAAGAAATACGGATTTGCTTTTAAAAACCTTGTATTTTAGCCAAAACAGCAGGGACATCAAGAGTTAAAAGCATGAACTGCAAGGACCTTTGTAAAATTTAAGGATCTTTGCATGAGGTCGTAACACGGTGAGATGTGCCATGGATTTCACACCTGCACACATATGTCCTCAGGTTGTGCTTGCACCACGTTGTACACGAGATGTGTATGACCTTTCTGCCTAAGACCCAGTTCTTAGTTTATAATGGTGTGAATTTGGAAAACTAAATTAGGGCAGGTCTGCCGGGCTTACCGCAATGTCTCAGCATGTTATCTGCTTTTCCTCCTTTTTCTCCTCCTTCCCAGACATTTTTCCTTGCCTCTTTCAAGCCCCACTGCTGTTGTACTATATCAAGTTCTGTACATATATTTAAATGTAATAAGATAGATTACAAGAATTGATTTTCCCCAGGGTCAGGTCGATAAGACTGTATAAGCAGGGAATATAGAATGGTTCAGAAAGAGCTAGCTGTAGTAGATTAATTAATGATATGCAGTATAGAAACATCCAAGTAACCGTAGCTCTTCTCAGCTCACCTGAGCTATTAGCTGAATCTCTTGCGGGATTGAACGGCTTGCTGCCAACCTAACAATACACAAATTTCTCTTGGAGTAATCACAGCAGTGCCAGAGCTTTTGAAGATCCAAAGGTTACTTTGCCCTTACTCTTCCAAGGAGAAATCACAGTGTGAAGTAAATAAACTTTTGAACAGCACAGCACTGACCTACCTAATCTTTATTGCAGTCTAACAGGGAAAATAAAAATAACTGCTGTAAATTCTTACTCACTTTTTATTTCCCATAGATATTCAGTTTTTGGAAACAACAAAAAAAAAAAAGAAAAGAAAAAACAAGAAGGGATGTTGCTTTCTGCAGTATTGGAAAAAATATATTGCATCATCTGTATGATCTAATATTTTTTTATTAAAGTGGTCTGATGGTTAGAAGAGGATTAGGAGATGTGAGTCCTGTATTCCCTTCCCAGCTCTAGGTGACACATGATTTACAGCTGGAATCTAGAGACGGGAGGAGAAGAAGGTGGGGTACGTGCTGCATCTCCCTTACTATTACATAAATTTCAAATTAATGTGCTCAGACTGAAACTGGATGTTGCGTACTGAAATCTTTGTGAATGCACTAAGGCCAGGTGTCTTAATGGGTTTGTGGATCTGACCCAGATCTTATAATCATAGCTTCAATGGAACAGCCTAAATAAATGTATCGTTGCGCCTTCAAAAATGTTTAAATAGATTGATTCTGTCACAAAATTATTCCTATAACTTGATTTTTTTTCCAAATTGTGTTTTTTGGAAAATAGGAAATGAAAATAAAAAACATTTTTAAAATATAAAATAAAATATGGTCTTGGTGCAATCAAACCAAGAAGTACATTTTCCCAGTTTTAGCATGTGTGCAACTTTTGGATCTTTTGCCTTTAGTTCTGTTATTAAACACAAAGTGGAAAATTTTTAAAGATTGGGCTTCAACTTCTTATCTTATTTAAACCAGCTCAAAACAAAATACCTTAAAAGACTTCTGCAAGATCTAATAATTATCATCTATCAGAGAACCTCATCCAACAGCAAACTGCACTGGTGACGAAGACTGGGGGATGTAATTATCGCAACAGCTACAGCAAAGTGTGAGATTTGATGCACGAGAGGAATGAGGAGATAAATGGTGACGAGAGGCGGTTTTGAACACCTGTAATGAAGAAGTGCTGAGGGTAGTTGTGTTGGGGCCAAACTGTGACAACCACGGAACTCCTGGAGAAATCTCTGACCTTCAGGGATCCCACTTACCTCCTACAAGTTTTGCTCTCAATTTGGTATCTTTTAAACTGTATTTTCTCAAACCTACTCTTAAAATGCTGCTTTCAATGGAAAAATGAAGAAGTCAAAAAAATCTAATCTTTCCTGTGTAAATTTTAAGCCAACATTTTCCCAAAGGTTTTCATTCTACTTTTGGTGGCCAGTTCTCTATTCTCATCTCTCCTGTAGCTTTCTTCCTTTCTTGTGAACCTCATGAGGTTCAACAAGGCCA
>NW_010535066.1:0-912 GCF_000687285.1 Phaethon lepturus | reverse complement strand
CCTTATCACTCCTGAACAAGTATCTTCATGGGACAGACGTTCTCAGACTGCCTGCGCGCAGCGCACGCGCAGGTTGCGCAGGCTGGGCAGTGACAGCCCCTCATCATGATCACGTTGAAAAAGGCATTGCCTTTCTTTTCAGGAGCAAAAAAACATTCTAAAACCAGAGTTGTGTCATAATACCCAAAATGGGATAAGAGGGGTGGGGGGGTGTTGCAGTCTCCTCTTTCTTTTCACATTAGGTAACTTCCCCCTTCCTCCTCCTCTTCCAGCCTCAAACCTGTGGCTGTCATAAACTCTTTAAGGGAATATTGTCAAATACATTCACCAAACATTCTGACACTGATGAAAAAGGATCATTCAAATTAAAAAAATACAGTAATGAAAATACTCTGTTTAGAGCATCGCTTCACATTTGTGAACAGCTCATTTGCTATTCCGGGGTATTAGAGTCGAGCTCAGTGCTTTTGCAATAGATATTTTTAAATAAAGGTTAAAGAACATGTTTGTCTTATGTTATGTACTTGAAATGTCTGTGGAAACAAACGAGCACCCTCTTCTTACAGTAGTGTCTACAGGTCTTGGAACGAGCAGACAGACCAAACACACATGGGTTTCACAAACTGTCCTCCAGCAAAAATCTACACATATGAGCTGACTCCTTATCTCCACTTCAATCAAATGAGCTTATTGTTAAAGTTTTACAAAGTAACCCGGCAGCAAGGTGAAAGATGGAGCGATTATTGAATAATAGATAAGAATATTTTTAGTCAGCTCCGATGTATCCATGTATCTGAGAAAGCACCGGGAAAAAGCCCTCAGAAAGGTGCTGGCCGAATTCCAGCAAAAGCCACCCGACCGTCAGCACCCCGCGAGGGCCGGGCGCTCCCCGGGGCCGGGGTGCTGGGGGCT
>NW_010535065.1:0-3808 GCF_000687285.1 Phaethon lepturus | reverse complement strand
GTCCTGCACCCTGCCACTGCTGCTTCCGGCGGCAGAGCGGTGTGGTGTCATCTAGGAAACGCGATTTAGATCATCATCCTTTCGCAGGAGTTGGGGGAGGGGAGGCGGGGGCCCTTAGAAGAGATTCTGGGGATTAATGTCTCTTTAAGCTGCTTTATTTTTGGGCCCATTTCTCCCTTCCCTCTCAAGTCTCACCATCCCTTGCTGGAGGAGCGGGAGCGTGAGAGGATCGCTGGTTCCCGCTGCCCTGACACCGTGCCCTGCACCCCGCCTTCATCTGGGAGGAAAGACCAGGTTGGTCATCAACCCCGGTGCAGCCGCCGGCCAGCAAAGCACTGTGGCGTGTGCTTAGCATTAAGCACAGAGCATAGTTCCACGAGGAGCTTTTCTTAAGCGTGTTGCTGGAGCGAGGCTCTGGTCAAGGCACCTGGACCAAAGCCCACCCCGCGGTGGTGGGCAGCATCGCTCGGCTGCTGGGAGCCCCCGGCTGCTCCCGGCATGGCCTCTGGGCACGGCAGCACCCCTTTTCCTATTCCCTCCTCCATCTTCCCGGTATTTATTGTCCCCTCCCGGCTGTGGGAAGCAACTTCTGGGCTCAGATCTCCTTGGAGCAGGGACCTGTGGTTTTGTTTCCGGAGTCTGATGTGAAAATACCACCTTAGTTTTTTCCTGGGTCTGCAAAGGGCTGGAGTCCTCGGCTCCTGGGGCAGGTGGCTCCTGCCGTACGCACGCTTCATGCGGCTGGGCGTCACTTTTTGATGCACGTCGAGGTTTTGAGCAGAAAAATCTGTGCTTCAGCCTGTAGTTCCGGTAGGCTTAAGCACGAAAAAATTATCAAAAGGCAATAGTTCAGGTTTTTTTCCCCTGCAAGATCCATTTAAGTCAAATACAAGTCACTGAGCTTATATCGGGAGTAAATAAGCTTCACTGAGTGACTTCTGTTATACATGAGGTCAGACAGAATGAGCTAATGCTCCCTTCTGGCCTCGAAATTAAGTGTTTCAGAAAGAAAAATTTCATCCTGCATCTTCTAAGCCACTAGCACCTTTATGGAGGAGCCCGAGCCCCGGGGCTGCACAGCACTCTGCACCTTGTGAGGCTGCTCACCCGCTTGTCGCCGAGATAAAGCCCTGCTTGGAGGCAGTTTTCTTATATTACCCCGTTTAAATGAACGCGGGTGTCTGCCGGGGGCATGTGGTGGTGCAAGAAAGCCGTAGGATGGAGCGTGATGCCCTAGTTAGCACGCAAAGGGTAATTAATCTCTCCGCAGCAGCGGCGGGCCAGCTTCCCTGGAAATACTGTTCTAGCAAGCCCCGTCTGAGATTTTTAGCAATTGCAAACCTTGCAGACAAATTCCTGGTTTCTGGAATTATTTGTGTGAGAGCTCGGGAGAAAGGTCCACGATAGAAACTAAGTCGCGTGCTTACAAAAGCCGGCAGCGGCATCGCCCCGCTCTCTCCAGCCCTGTTTCTTTCCACTTAACCAGTGCTGTACACACTGCCATGGCTTTTTTCCTTTTTTTCCTTCCCGCCCCCCCCCCTTTTCTTTTTTGCAGCCAGGATGTTTTTTCTTGCCTTTTTATTGTTCCAGTGACCTAGCAACTCCACTTTGGTGGAGCCCTGCCAGGAGACTTCCTCCCTAAGCCGTCTGACAGTCTCCGGCAGCACTGCCCTCGGATGGGAGCACAAGTTAAAACGACACGGGGCTGGGTCCCCGCGCGGCTTTTGCTCTGCCCTGGCGAGCGCCGGCGAGGGTACCGCTGCCGTCCCACCCGGCAAAGCCTCCAGGGGACTTTAAAAACCCTGGAAAGGGGAAGGAGAGGCGCTGCGTGGGTGGTATTTTCTGTAACGTTTCCTGCAGGACATTACAGAAGAGCCCGGAGGGTTTCAGAAGCAGATTAGGTGGTGCTGGGATTTAGCATTTGGGATCGGTCAGGGTGGCTGGAGACATTTCGGCATCAGGGCGGCGGGAGAGGGGACGGAGAGGGGGTGCGAGCGCTCGGAGAGCTGTGCCATTCGGGAGATTTCTTTTGGCTCATTTTTATAAGTGTTTACTGAAAACAGTGGGAAAGAAATCCCTTTGGTAGGTGTTCCTGGGCCCCCTCGGCGGGCGCCAGGGCAGAGCTGCCCTTGCACCCCGGGGGGCTGCAGGGGCTTTTCCCACATTAACGCCGGGAGACAACTCTAGAAGGGACCCTTCTGAGGTAGAAAATAAACCAGCTGGCAGGCAGGGAAATACGGCTAATTTGGGCTTTCTGCTCAGGAAAGGCAGCGGGGACACGGGTCCCGGGAGGCCTTCTGGGGCTGGAGGCTCGGTGCCCTCTTCACTGGCTGTACGGATGGAGGGTCTGGGATTTTCCTGGAGCCTCAGCATGGTTGTGGGGTTTTTTAGGAGTATGGGTAGTCATGAGACAGCTTATCTCTGTTGAAAGTGGGCTTTTTTTTTTTAAATTCAGTTGCCAAAAGCAATTTAAAAACAAAAGCTCACGAAAAGAGGTTTAAGAGGCTGCTCTGAGCCCCGGGCTGGTGGTTTTCAGGCAGCGTGGGTCCCTGTGGTCCCAGGAGTCTCGAACCCAAACTGTCCGAGAAAGACGAGTGAGAAGCTCAGGGTTTCATAGGCTTGAGCTGGTGATCCGGGAGCCTGTGCCTCCCCAGGGAAATGTTTAGGATACCAAAATTAAGAGGCTGGAAACCACTGGATAAGCAGGACAGTATCCTGTCCCTGCACTGTGCAGGTTTTATCCCTGGTTGCAGGTGGGCCATATGCACACATCCCAAGCTTTTGGAAACAACCACAGGTTTCTGTGTGCTCTTTATTTTGGAGTACCTGTTTTTCTGCTTTAGGGTACTGCTCTTAAGAGGGGTACTTGGATCCTTTTTTTTCTTACGGCATGTCTGAGCGTCAGACCCTGGGATCACGACCGCACTGCAAATAAAAAAGGGTAGGAAGCAAAAATGGCCTTTAGCATCCTCCGTGGTTTTACAGGTCCCGGAGGGGAGGTGATGTGGAAGTACATTGTGTTTTTGTCTCGGAAGGCAGCACTGCAAGCTAAGTGCCATGGCCCGGCATAGGAGGTGTTGAGGACGATGCTGATGTCCCCAGCCCTGCGGGCATCCATCACCCATAGCGGCCAGGTAGACATTACCACCCAGACCTTGGCACTCGGGGCTTGCAGGGTCTGCAGCTGGCATTAAGCCCCCATCACCTTTCTTGAGCTGACATATTAAAGCTCCAGTCACCTTTGGTGGCTGCATAAATCCTTGGTATTATGGTTAAAATGGTTTAACATCCTGCAACCTGCTCTGCCTGGGACCCAACGGGGGGAGGACGAGGACCACGAGGACCAGAGCAAGGTGCTGCCGGGGGATGCGTCTGTAGGGCACCCCATCCAAACCGAGCCGCACAGCAGGGTGGGAGGTGCCGGCAGGGCTTTCCTGCACCTCTTCTCTTCCCCCAGACCCCCCTTTCTTCATCCAGCCTGAATAATTCCTTTTATTAATATCAAAAGAATTAGCAAAAACGGTCGACTGCGTGTGGTTAAACACCTCTCGCATTCTTCCTGTGCTTAGCGCATGCGAGGGACCTTCCCCAAGCAATATTATCAGCATGTTTATGCTGAACTGACCCATCTCAAGTATGAAATTTTCTTTTAGGCTCCATTTCAGCCCCCTCCCCCCCCCGTCCTCCCCCACCTTGAACTGCTTCTTTCAGGGCAAGAACAAGGAAGGAAATCGAAAATCCCAGAGAGCCCTGGACGGTCCAGATTTAGGGCTGTAGCTTTTGTTCGCACAAACTCACTTGGCTTCTA
>NW_010535064.1:0-8326 GCF_000687285.1 Phaethon lepturus | reverse complement strand
CCTGCCGGCTCCCCCCACCCGTGCCCTGAGCCTCTGAGCTCAGCGCCTGTCCCTAGAGAGCCTGGGGATGCTCCCCGTCGGCCGTGGGTGTACGAGACGGTGGTGTAGTCTTTCTTCACCCTAGTTCATACGCCAGGTTTGCTGTCCTGATGCCCCTGATGCCCCATCCAGCAGCCACTGCCTGTGTTTGGCAAAAAGCAACAGGGGCTGTATCTAAGGTTCATGGGACAGATACGATGATAAGCGTCACCTCTCTCCTCTCACCTCCCTCACCACTGCATGCTGTCTGTGCAGCTGTCCCAGGGCAGGGAGCAAGGAAAGGCGCGCGTGGCACAGAAGGATGCAGTGCTGATGCCAGAGCCCTCAAAAATGCAGCTTTCAGACCTTAAAAATTATTTATTTTTCCAGCAGAGCCGGAGTATCACACAATTTTAACGGGGCTGCGGCTCGCTGGGGTTTTAGTCACTCTCCCACTGAGACATGCTTGCTGTTTGGGGGCTTATCACCATGTGATAAAAGTTTCCTCCTGAAGCTTGGTTTCCTGCCCTTCTCCTGTGCTTCCCTCTGTTGTTCACCCGTGCCATTGGCCCCGAATAATAGCAGCAAGCTCCCTAGAGCTCTCCACCACCTACTCATCACCCCACTGTCCTTCTTCCCCTGCCCACTTGCCCTGTCCCCTCTCGGTCACAGAGGAGGCGGGAGGACAGGAAAATCTGGCTGGACTTTTCCAGGGATTTCTGGAAGGATTTGCTCTCTTTCTCTCCCCAGACCTGACTGGCTCATCTTTAGGATTTTTACTGGAAGAGATGTCATTCATCCACAGACCCAAAGGAAATAAGAAGTCAGGGGGAAGAGGATAAAGACAGAAGTAAGAAAAGTGACGAATTAAACTGCTAGGGTCACACCTGTCTGTAGCTTCTTGCTGGCTAAAACTGGCAGAGCTCATCAGAAGCCATCCGAAGCCTGTGGGGTCAGAGCTAGCCCCGCAGCACAGCCCCGCTGTGGGACACCAGCTATCGGGAAGAAAAAACAACTCCATCCCAGCCAAAACCAGGACAGATGCTCAATCCCAGTATGTGCAGTCCCCGGCTCCCCAGGCAGGGCTGGGGGCAGCAATGAAACCTCCATTTCATTTCACCTCTCCCCCAGGAAGCTGCTTTGCTGCAGGGAAGACACTGCTGGTAGGGAATAGCAGCATCGTCAGGGCTCTAGAGGAAAAGTTTTGCCAGGAGCAAGGGGGTTCCCCGGGGCAGAGCCATCCACGACTGGCAGGGCCGGGTTTCACATACTCAAGATGGCTGGCTTTTCTTGGGTCTTGTAGAGGTTAACCAGCTCTTAGGAGGTTAAACCTCCTGCTTCCACTTGCTGGAAGTCTCTCTTCCGAGCATGTTGGCACACAGGGTCTTCCACAGCTTTGGAGTCAAGGAGTTATTGCTCAGACATAATTTCCCTATACTTCACGGAATTATTGCAGGAGGGAGAGGATTAACAGGTATGCAAATCACAGTGAGTGGGAGAGGGAGAGCTATGCTAAAAAAATTAATAAATGCCACCATGGTATTGCTGTTCAAGCCCTCCGGTGCCTTTTTTGGAAAACTAATGTGTTTGCAGGGTGACTGCAGGCCTGATGGGAAGAGGGAGCCGACCTTCCCCCTCCTGGCTCCTGCGCCAGGTCAGGTAACAGGATGTCCTGCACAGCTGGGGCCAGGGACAAGCAGCCCGCACTCCCCTGCACGCCCACCTGCACGCACCTGCACGCGCTGCGCAGAACTGCGGCATCTCCCCGCATTGGATGCTCGGGGCTGCTGCACGCAGAGGAGGAGAGATGGCAGGCGATGGCAGGAGCATGGCAAAGGCTCCCTGGTAAGCCAGCGTCCGAGCACACAAGGGGACTCCCCAGCCTGTCCGTCGCTGCTGGGATTGTGCTCTCTGACACGCTGGGCTGCGTTGAGACCTCACGCCATGCTGCAGCCGCACCACACGCCTGCTCCGCCTGTCTGGCTGTCAGCTGTTGGTGGCCAGCATCAGGCAGCACCCCGGGGGGGAGCAGGCAGATGACTCCCTCCCTCACTCTGGGTACCCCCCCAGTCACCCTGTCCCAGCTCCCAGACCCCTGCCCAGGCCTGATTTAAACAGCAGGCAGCACATCTGCACACACACCTCACCTAACCGGAGAGGGTACGCACTGTCGGGGGGAGGGGGGGAGGTGGCTAATGGCAAGCTAGAGTGATCTGAATAAGCCCCTTAGTGCCCGATCTCAATTTCTAAATAAATCTGCTTTAAATTACATTGATTTATGATTCATGTATTTTTATTTGATCAGTCAGCGGTGCTGCAAAACCTTCAGGCGCTTAAGGTGTTTCTAATCTCCCCATCCTGTCAGATGGAGGCACCACTTGCAAAAGGCTTGGTTTTAACCCCTGAATCCACCAGCCAGGACCAGCCAGAAGCCTGTCTCCTGTCCTCTTACTGGGGCCATCTCTTTTCCTGGCTTTTGTACATCATGGTGGCCCAGTGTGATCACTGTGTAGGTTACCCAGCATCTCTGGGGTCCCCTGCTGTCACTCCAGGACACTTAGGTGAAGCTGGGGTGAGGATATTTTGGACACTGGCTGTGACAGTACACATCACTGGGAGTTTACATTTTAACATTTGTACCAGGAAATCAGCTCTCTCGGTGTCACAGGGTTAGACAAATACCTGATAAAGAAATAAACCTGTCAAATAAATTTACTTTACAAAAAGACCGAGCCCTGCAGAAGTCTCTGTTGTGTATTTTAAAAAAATGCCTTACGCCTTCACAGACTGCCTGGGATACTGCATTCCTCTGCGCTCGGGAGCCGCCAGCAGCAGAAGAGGGGTGCATGTACGTGAACGTCCTTGGGGCTGTTTTGCTGCGACTCGGCACCAGCCACCGAGCAGACCTGCTCTCCTCCTCCAGTGCCGGCTGGGTGAGGGACGGGGCTAGCTCACCTTGCTCTGCTTCCAAAGCAACGCCGGGGGCCCCGCCAAACACCAAGAGTTACCACAGGTGAAGTTAAGGCAAACACTGAGCGGGAAAGACTATAAAGTTGTTAGAAACTTAGCCGGATGTTTGAAGTCCTGGCAAGTCAAACGTGGGCTGAGCACCAGGCTGCGTTTCCGAGATGATATGTAGCTGTAGAAATAAGCCCGGGAAGGGGCTTTCTGGACTTCTCCAGCCTGCGCCGCCCCTGCCACAGCTCCTGCCGCACTCGCGAAAGAGCCCGCGCGCTCGGGCAGCGGCGGGTTGCTTTCCTCCTGACAGCACTTGTTTACTGTTAAATAACCTTGAAGACAGAGACGCTGCTTTGCGTCCGCAGAGCCATGAGCTGGTGTGAGCCACTGGTTTCTCCAGAATAACACACCCTCCCTTCTCTAAAGTCTCCCGACAGCGAGAGCTACCCTCGCCCGCCTGCTGCTACCCCGGGCATTGACTCCCACACCAAGAAGGCACTTTTTTGCTGTGCGCTGTTTGCATCTCTCTGTTGACTTTGCTAATCAAGCTCACTCCTGAGCCTTTTGAAAACTGTGGTAATCAAAGGCACGCTGGCTCTCCGGACATGACAGCCGTTTCAGGCAAGGTAACCCCTTGGAGACCAGGCACTTTTGGTCACTAGATTGTTAACGGCTGCGTGGGGAGCTGGTGGATGGGCTGAGCATCCAGGCTCTGGCAGCACGAGCTCAACCTTCTTTCTGAGCCAAGGTAACGCCACACTGCCACCAAAAGGGCAACACTTCGATACCCGTCCCTGACCCCTTGCCCTGCTCCCGTGGCCAGGCAGCGCTGCCTCTTCCCCTTGCAGGGGGCCGGGGTGCTCTCCCACCCTGTATCCCCACGCCCCGAGGGTCTCCTGGGTCTGGCTTCTGCTGAGCTAGTGAGTGCAAACCAGCTCATGGGGGTCCCAGCTGGGACCACCCCATCTAGCAGCAGTGATCCTGGAGACGGGCTCCGCTCTATCGGGCAGATGTGGCAATCGCTGCCCTGCTGAGCTGGCCCTGCAGCCCCGAATCCCCAGGTGCCGGCAGCAGCCAGCGGGTAGCTGCAGGTAGGGTCCCTGGGCTGGGGAAGCTGAGGCAGCCAGGGCAGCTGGGCAGCTACAAAGCCACCCTCGTGACGTGGAGCTAAGGGGCAAAAGGATGAACTCCTCAGTCTGCGTCCGCTCCCATCCCATGCATTTCCTCTGCATGGAAAGCCAGAGCAGAGCCCAGCTTAAGTCTGCCCATGGGTTGGCCCAATTCAGAAAGGAATTTTTGTGCAGACTGATGTATCACAAAGATACTTAAAAGTGATGTTTCCCCTAAGATGACACAGAGAGGGGAGAGAAGATATCCAGCTTCAAACTATTTGTTTCAGTTCTCGCGGTGCTTTATCCTCCCAGTTTCAGCATCTCAGCAAGGGAGCCCAAGCCTGGCCCCACCGAGCGGTCGGACACCGACCGCCCATTAGATTCCTGTGGTGGTGGAGGAGCTTCTCCTCAGCAAGCACCCGCAGACCACTGACCTAACACGTGGCAGTCGCAGCCCAGGTCTCCCCACTCCCGGCGCTGGGCTCCGTGATTTACAGCAGTGATTTGAGAGCAGCCAGGCCAGGCTGTGAGAGAAGAGTCCCTTCAGTGCATGTTGGCTCCAGCACTAAATTTGCATACTGTATTTGCCAAGGGTTATTAGTGTTGATCAGCTGTTAAATAATCTGCCCTTTTCATTTCAGGAGGCCTGTCAGGACTTGCCTTCACATAGGCTTTACTTAAACAGGAGTTTTATGGCATATTGGAAAAGGGTTTTCATTAGGGAGCCTTTTCCTTGAAATTTTGACAGCTACAAATACTAAACACTGTCTCTGACATCACAAGTGTCCACCACATGTGTTGCCTAACCCTCTACATCCTCACTGCGTGCCAACGGCTGCGGCCACGAAGCAGAAGAAATCAGGCTACAGCCCCCGCTGGCACCTCTCGTTGTGCCAGGGAAGGACTGGGGAGAGGAACATGAGGATAAGGACAGATCCCACATCAGAGAATGAAATTATCCTTTGTTGGAGAAGGGCACTGGGAGGTTGCTGTATACAGGTTTTGAAAGCAGCCTCACCCTGCTCTGTATCTGCAGGGATATGGTCTTTGGGGTGACTTAAGGCTGCGTTTCACCATCCTCAGTTTTAGCTGTGTCTCTTCAGGGCCATAGGCTTTTTGCAATTAGCCAGGAACAGGAGCTCCTGAGCCTAGGGAGCACGGGCCAGCGGTTCAAAAGGGGTGGCTTCTGACTCATAAGGAAAGAGCAGGATGGAGTAAGAACCGCATTTGGCCTCATGGTTAGGCAATGCTGTCAAAAGCCTCTGGAAACTCAAGCAGGAAAAAAAATAACTTGAGGACTGAGGGGAACTCTGCAATAACCAACCGGTCCCCACACGTGTGATTATGCCCAGTAGCCTACAAATTCTTAAAAGAGCCAGAAAGCAATGAAAAATATGGATGTAGCAAGGAGCTGAAAAGGGGTTTGATATGCATACCAGCTAGCCTTGTATAGCCTGATAGAAAAAATCATGCTACTTTGTGGGGAAAGAACCTCTCACCATTACCAGCAAGGAAACCAAAATACCTGCCCACATGATGGCCCTGTGCTCTGCATCTCCTATTCCTCCTGCCTGCAGATTTTGAGTGGCTGTTGAACTCCTGGGGCTTTTCCCCCCGTTTCTTCGGCACAGGGATGCACTTTCCCCACTACGCCGAGGAGAGTGCGCTGGCCACCCCCCATGGCCCCCACCAGTCCCAGCATCCTCACCGCGGGGCCGCGGTGACACCGCCGGGGACCGGAGCGCTGCCCTCCTCTTCCTCGGGGCTGAGCCGTAGCTGGTGTCGAGGCGGTACCCTCAGGGAGCGCCTGCCGGCAGAGATAAGGGTGAGCGGGGGGCCCTGCCGAGCCGCCGTGGCCACCTCTCCCCAGCCCTGCCGGAGAGCTGCGCGTAAGACGAGAGGGCAACAGCGGGTACCACGCCGGGCACAGTCTTCGCTTTCTCTCCCACACGCTCCTCCGGGTGGGGGAAAGAAACAGGAGCAACTATGAAATCCCAACAGTTTGGCTGTAACGAACCACAAATCACGGGATCAGCTGTCTGCCCCTCGCTCACCTCGCCGGTCCAGTGACTCGGTCGTGCCTTGCTGGTACTGCCTGCGTTACGATCGTCAGGCGACAAAGCCAGCAGTTAGAATTGATTAATTGATTTGTACGTTAAATAGGTATTCCTACTCAATTATTGACAGGTTTGTTAACAGATTACTATTTAAACGATTCTGATATTTTAAATTACATGTTATTTTATAGATGCACATTTACTTAAAAAAAGAGCACCCCTTGCATCTATTAACATATTAAAGAGAAAATAAAACATCCAGGCTGATATGATGCACAATGTAGCATTACTCTGGGTGCTGCCTAAGCTAGGGAAGTCTTATTTGTTTAATAATAAGTTGATCATGAATATGCAAATCTGCATCAGTGCAGTACCTCACTGCTGTCACTATTAATGAGTTGCAAATTAATGTGACAACAAAACGAAAATCTATTTAGTGGCAGAATTGTGGTTCATACCTGGCTCAAGAGAGCAACCGTCTACAGTCACGTCGGGCTGCTGGAGCAAAATGTGCACGTGCTGTGGGCAAGGTTTGCTTCAGGGCTGGTAAACCAGAAATAAGCGATGCTCTGCCTTCACCCCCAAGGTGAAGCATCCACGACACTTAACTTGCAGGAAAATACAATCTCTTCACTCTGCAGTTGGAGTGAACCCACGCAAAGCACACTAAACCAGCGAAATGCAGAACTAGCAAGACTGATGTAGGTGGGAAGAGCGCGTGGCCATCCAGACGCAGTACTGAAAGAGAACTTCATCTTCTTCAGATCTGTTTGGGGATTTTTTTCCCCCCTGACAACACTACAAGCTCACAAGGTGAAACTTGTTGGATTCCAGTCGCTTTCTGCTCCTGCCCCTCCTCCTAGAAGAAATGCAATGGGGAACAAGCACATCGAGTAAAGACCTAATATACATCTTCGTGACTGTAGCATTCAACTTTTCTGTCTTGAGTAATAGTGCCAAGCCCTCTCCTACCAACACTGGACCTATACTGAAATGAAAATATGATGTTCTGCAAACAATTTTAAATAGATATGACAGTATTTTTTCAGTTAGCTTGCCTCTGTACAAGTTTAAAGTAGCCATGTGTGCCTTTTTCCTGTACGAACGGAAGAAATGATGCTGAATGTTTACCAGCAGTCCCGCAGAGCCTGGGAATAGCAGCTGCCCGCATTTAACACTCCCTGACACCTTGTTCACATTAATGCACAAGCGATGGGTCTCATCTATAGTTTCGTTATTTAGCGCAGAAACGAAGGGAGGAGTCAGCTTCGAACTCTTTGATTCATGGAGTGAGCTTGGCTCCTGGGAGCAGTTTTTAAGACAATTTCCATTCTGCTCCTGTGATCCTGCAAACTAGGAGCTGGGTCGGGCTTCCAGTGGGCATCTGGGCTCTCCCTTTAACAGATTACTCCCCAAAAAGCACCAACCCCAAGCACGAACAAGGACCAAACACCTCTGGCCCTTGCTTGCCGCCCACCTCATCAGTGTCTTTGGTGCAAGTCTCCAGCGAAGCCACCAGAGCAAGAAGGGGAGACACCAGCAAAGCAGAAGCAACGAGAAGAATGTCCGGAGGGAGAAATAACCCAAATGGGAAACTCCCAGGGCTGACCCCACTGCGCAGAACCCCGTTGCCTTGGGTAAGGCAAGAAGGTGGAGTTCAATATTTTCCGGTCCTCAGCAGCATTGCTTATCTCGGGGGAAACGTCCCAGCGCTGCCCGTGCTGTGGCTTCCCCGCCGGCCGGGCCGGCAGCCTGCGGGCCCCCCAGCCTGGAGTTGGGTATTTCCTGGGGTTTCCCAGCCAGCACCAAGTAAAAATTCGACAAAGGAAACTCCCTTCAGCGGGGCTCACCTGCCTGCTCTATCTGGAGATATGTTTTTTTCCCGTTGCGCCAGCGGTTCTCCAACACCTCCATGGGGCAGCACTACCTGCCAGCCAGGCAAACCCAAGTGATAAGCAGGGGAAACTCAAGGAAACGCCTTGGCTTGGGCCCCAACAGCATCGACGCTGCCCTTTCACCTTGCAGAAGGCACGACACGGGATCGGCAGGCTTTTACCACCCCCAAAGGCTGCGTTTCTGTTTCCTTATTTTTTTACTAACCTGGAGCAATGCCAGCGGCCTGAAGCGAGTCTCTTTGGCCCACCGAGGATGCCGGAGAAAGTGCTTTAAAGGAGAGCAGCG
>NW_010535063.1:602-3048 GCF_000687285.1 Phaethon lepturus | reverse complement strand
GCCAAGGTCCCTCTGGATGACATCCTTTCCCCTCTAGAGGATCTTACACTCTCCTCTGAGGAGCTGGAGTTGTGCTCACAGCCCGAGGTGACAGCAGCACGCCATACCACCGTCTGAGCAGCACTGGTGCTGCGCAGGGTGCCCCAGCTCCCGATCCCACGTGTCGCTCCGTGCAGCGAGCGCCGAGGCAGAAGCAGCCAGAGATCAGCGCAGCAGATGTTGCCCAGGCACTCACCTGCGCGCTGATCCGGGCCACGAGGAAACTCTTCCTGTTGTCCAGCATGGACTTCTCCAGCAGACACTCCTGCGCCTGGCCCTGCCAAAGACAAGCGGGGAATACTCGGTTTCCCCCATGCCTCGGGGCAACCCTCCTGTGTCCAAGCCAGCGCCAGGCCCCGAGCCCTGGCAGGACCCACCAGCTTCAGCCCTTTTCTTCAGGGCTCAGTGCAGCACAAGTAAACACCAGCCCCAAGAGACCCCTGAACAGTCTGGGACGAGCAGAGCGGCACAGCGCCTTCCCTCTCCCCCACTGCCTCCCAAAACCTCCTTCCCCCCTGCGGGAGGGAGCCTCTCTTGCCCACAGCAGCCCGCACCCCGCAGACAACAGCCACCCTGCGGCGCTGGGGTCCTGCCTCGCTCGGCTCCAAGTGCTTGGGACTCAGCAAGGAGCACCCAACCCTCCGAACACCCCTCTCCTGGTCGAGCAGCAGCTGCCCCCGAGGCATGCCAGAAGCCGTCCCAGTATGACCAGTGCCCCGGGGGAAGCAAAACCAAGTTCCTACCAGCATGAGGTTAATGTTAAGGCTGAGGATCTGGTGGCTCATGTCTACGCTGTAGGAGTGGGGGAAGTGATCCCGCAGGTATGTAAACGCCCCGGCAGCACACTGGAAATGGGTGCAGGAAACCTTCATGCCCTGAGAGGATGGGAGAACACGTCAGGCGTGCACAGCCCTCTTGCACGCACACCAATCCAGCCAACGTCCGTGGGCACGTGCTGCCAGACGCCAGGGATTTGTGGAGACTCAGCAAGACCGGAAAAGCAGTGACCGCCCTTCACACGGAGCGTTAGGGTGATAAACCCCAGCTCAGCAGGGGTTAGATATTCCCTGCCTCCTGCAAGACCCCAGAAAGCAGCTGCCACCAGCCTGGGGCGAGTCCCTGGGACTCACGGGGCTCTAAACGGCTCGGTGCGTTCCCCTGGCCGTGCAGGCCCCAAGCTGCGTCAGATCGCTCCCTCCTGGCCCTGCGTGCCGCGGGTGGAAGGTCAGCCCGGCCAGCAAGCCCAGAGGGACACAGCCACGAGGCTCTACAGCGATACCGGGTCACCGCAGACATCCAGAGCTGGTGTCTGACATCGACATGCTCGTAACCACTCAGGTTACAGAGGAGGAGAAGTCCTTGGCGCTACCGGCCTCTGGCAATTCACCACACGGGAGAGAAAAGTCCTTGAGAGAGGACCCACGGGATCGTTACCTCCTCGGACACTCGCTTGTCCATGGCGCCCAGCATGGAGTGCAGTGCACCTGCGGAAAGAGGATGGCGGCTCAGCAGGGCGAGCACACCGTGCCAGCCACCGCTCCCGACCGGCCCCACTGCCGGAGGCCGGGTGTCTCGTACCGGCGAAGCCTAAATCTGCAGTCAGTTGGCCACAGGAACCCAGCCGGCTCTCCGTGCCAGCGGGACACAGGGAGCCCTGGCACTCGGGATGCCTCACAGGACACCGGTGTGAAAGACCACACATGCCAGTCATTCAGCACAGGCAAGTCCCGGGCTCGTAACAACCCCTCAGTATTAAAAAGCGAGTATCTAACACCCTCCTGCTTTAACAGACATGTTTCTACCGACTTCAGGGAGCAGCCACCTCTCGAAAGGGGCCCGGGCACCACAGCAGCTCCCGCCGCCTTGGGCCGCGCTGCGAATGGCCCTGCAGCGTGCGGGGTTTAAGCTAAAGCTGTGCGCGGTCGGCTGGGAGAGCGCAGTCAGCGCCTGAGCTGCTGCGGAAGGGCAGCCGCAACACCGGGGATGGGAGCGTCTTCAGCTGCACTAACAGGGGCCAAGCGTCACCTTCCCTTCCGGGCTACCAAAAATCCCCACTGTGAGCCGTGATTGTCTGTGGCTGGAGAGCATGGGAGGGGGATGAGCGTTTGACTTGATGCTTTCGCTGGTTTTGAGGTGGTAGGATGCTGGATGAGCCGGACAAAGCCTGACTGAGGCTGTCACCGTGCCAGAAAGGGGATTTGCAATGCTGCAACCCAAAATCAGCCTCCTCGGTGCAACCTCTGACTGAGGCGCAGCGCAGGACCAGGGCGCGCTCAGACCGGGAGGAAAGGATTCTGACAAAAGCCAAAGTCAACCTCTCGTGCAGCTCCGACGCTCAGCACCCAGCCCTGCGGGCAGCGCAGAGGAAGGGAAGAGGCACAACCAGGCTGAGGCACGGCTGCGGGGG
>NW_010535063.1:0-571 GCF_000687285.1 Phaethon lepturus | reverse complement strand
GGCCGGGCCGTGCTGCTGCCTGGCCGCTCCGAGGAAGGCTGATGTGGAGCTTGGAGCAAAGGCTGGGCAGAGGAGAGGGACAGGGCAGACCAAGGGGGCAGCCGGTCTCCCAGGCCCTTACCCAGGTTGTAGAGGATGCAGGCCTGCTCGTACTTGATGTCCTCATGAGTCACCGTCTTGCCTGAGAAGATCTCAGTCCTGCGAGGAGAGAAGCTCAGTTACCAGCTGTAGATGGAGGTACTGGTGTTCCTGGGCATGGGCCACAAAAAGAATTTGCCAGTAGATGCACTCCCTCAGGGGTTCAGAGAAGGGGCTCTCCTGCCTGGTGTCACCCGGTGCATCGAATCAAGGTGACGGAGGCGGTGGGAGCTGGTGGGACGGCATGTCTCCACATGGCAGGCTTGTTTTGGCTTTGTTAGGGCACAGACACCCCGTTTACACCCAGCCAAGCGACACTGGAGGCCTCAGCACTGTCACCTTGCGAGGCAACACCGTCCTGCCTCTGCCTTGTGTCTCCTCAGAGCCAGCTACTGTGTCGTTGTATTGGGTTGGCGTGGCAAGGGTTTGGTAC
>NW_010535062.1:40393-52899 GCF_000687285.1 Phaethon lepturus | reverse complement strand
TGCCCACACCGCCACCGTCCTCCCTGCCTGCTCCCGGGGTCCCGCTCCCTTCCCTAAACCTCCTTCCCGGAGCGTCTCCATCACCGCGCGATGCAGACGCCCCTCACCACGCGGGAAGGCCCACGCGGAGCCGGGAGCGATGCTCTGGAAAACAAAGCGTGCGGAGCCCTGAAGTCACGGGCCCCGAAGGGCCATGGCGGCCCGAGCCCACGTTCCGCTGCCTGCAGGAGGGGAGTCCGTCTCCAGCCCACTCACACAAACTCCTTACCAGATTTTAACCCAGGTAAGAAAATCTGGTAGCGCCAAACCGAGCGTTGGCTCTTGCTGCCTTTTCTCAGTAAAGATTTAAGGCATCCTGCCCCTTCCCCCCACCGGGTTATTTCATCCATACCTTTTTTTTTTTTTTAAATGCTTCCTAGTCAAACTTGAATATGCAATGAAGCTCCAGAGCTTTGTGGCGGAAATATAATTAAACTGGTGAAAGATGTAAAAGATGAAGAATGGGGATGACATCAGGCCGATTTCACACTTGGCACTCGGATGGCTGGGCCCAAGCCGTGCTCTTGCCACGCAACACAGATCAAAGTGCACTGCCACTGCTAAAAAGGCAAAAGGGGACTTAAGTATGCTAATCCCCAGGACAAATATATTTTAATCTTGTTAGAATACAAGTTAATGCTGCAGCTCAGTGGCTGAACTTTGTCAGAGTGTAGAGATCCACTTTTACTTTAGCTCTGAATGAGGTAGACCTCCTGGTTTATTCATACTTCATAAAAGTAAATTTACTAAATGAGCCTCCTCACAGCTCACCTAGAGGCTCCTTTAGATGAACCGACAAAAAAACCCAGTGACTCCACTGTCTGAAGCGATTCGGTGCTCCCAACAAAAGCAACCCAGCCTCCGAAAGACCCGAGCACCTCCTCTTTTAGAAAAGGACCCCTTCGAGTCGAGCATCCCAAAATGCTTGCAGCCCCTCCGAGCATCTGTAAATGCTTGCAGCTTCTCCCAGCATCCCAAAACACTTGCAGCCCCTCTGAACTCTTTCGAAAAATTTCAGGCCAGAGATTGCAAGAATTCCGATGTAAAGTGGAAATAATCTGCGAAAGGAATGTGGCCCTGGGCAAGAGCTGCTCTCCCCCCCGGTTTTGGGAGCTGCAGCCTGCTCAGAGCCCGGCAGGGACTGGCCGGGCCGAGTCCTCAGCAGCACCTGCAGCACTGGGCACAGGAAAAACGCGGGTGCTCGCGGTCCTCGGTGCCTTGGTACCTCTCCCGGGGTGCCCTTTGCGGGGCTGAGGCAGTGATGGCTGCGACAGCAGAACCTCGCAGGGATGAAAACGGAGAAGTTTCAATCAGACCAGTCAGAACTGGGGAAAAAGTGGTGCCACGGTGCACGTCTGGATGTCAGGTCTGCTGGGCGTAAACTCCTTCACTGTAGTTGGTGTCAGAAATGCTTTCTTCCCTCCTCGGCATTAACAAGACATAGTTGTACCTCCCCCAGCTGGTAAAGACCACCTTTTCTCTTACTGTCTTTCCCAAAACCAGTGCTTTTCCTGCTGCTAAACCAGTCGGAGGAAAGCTCTTCCCAAAGCACATGCAAAACCAACTGGTGAGTAGCAGAGTGCCAGTGCATCACGCTCCGACAGCCAGAGTGATTCCCAGTAGTCCTGGAGCTGCCCCGTGCCTCTCTAATAACTTTTTCTGCTATTTCTCCAATTTTGGGGGGCTTGTATTTATGCCTACAAACCTCAGCCTGCCTCAGGGCTGCTTTGCCCGAGCTGTGTTTTACTGAAGGTGAAAAGACAAGGTGAAAAGTGCCTCGTGGTGGGGAAAAAACAGCAGCAGCCCCTGCCTGGTTTCATTTCTCTCCAGTTCAAGCTTTTCCTAATTCCTTCCAATGTTACTATCAGGCCAGCTTCGGCGGCGCTAGCAAAGAGGCGAGGAGCGCTGCAGACAGCACCTTTCATGTCACATCAGACAAATTAACCACCCACTTCAAAAGCTTTCGGCAAGTCTCCTTTCCTCAGTGCCTATAAAATGTCACGACAGTCCAGGACTCGAATCCACAAACAGTGAGAGCTATTATTTATTTACCGAGTGTAAAAATCCCTCGTCTCCTCCTTTCAGACTAAGCCCGTAGCCTGAACTTTCAGAAATCAATTTACATTTTTAAATTCCTTTACGAGTCCTTGGTATTTGACAGCATTTTCTTTGCTCCCAGGGATCTGACAGGCTTTGTTCCAAGATATTTTTAATATTTAGAACATTGAAGAGATATTTAAAATATCAATTATTTTGGTTGGATAAGTAGCCATTAAACATGCAGAGTAACTTACTTGAACTGCAGGTCTGCAGGCTAAAAGCGCCTCGCATTTTATATGACATTCTTCATCTGTGCTTGTCAAATAATTTTACAAGTACTAATGAATAAAGTTTATTAGCAATCCAGCGAAGGAGGCAAGAACCGTTATCCTCCTTCTGTGGCATGGAAATTGGGAGATACTTGTGTGTAATCTCATTTGTGCTCGCTAGATGCCAAATGAACTCAAGTTCTTTCACCCCTCTCCAGCACTATAAAAAATCATTACAGTCATTTAACGTGTACTTTAAATTCTGCCACAATGGGACCCTCCGTAAATGTGAATCAGATCCAACAGCAGGTCCTGGCATCACTGTGACAGCCAGTCTGTGGTCCCCTTGAGGACATGAGGCTTGACCTCAGGCCCAGACTCCATCGTATTTGGGAACAGCTGAAAAAGGGCCACAATTTTGGCTGAAAGAGCTTTGTTGGAATTTTTCAATCTAGTAATTTTTCAAACTTCCATTTTCTGGATTTCAGGTGCATTCAAACTGCATGTTTTTGTGCTTCTCATCTGAGCTGAGTAATCAGGGGCTTGCAGCATCTTCAAATTCTTAAGACCAAAAAAATCCTCTAAGGACCTTTCTTTGAATCTGTAACTGAAACGCTGCAGTCCAGCATCTGCAAACATCCACACGTGAGCAAGGGGATACATTTAAGCACGTTCTGAATCAGTGAGAAAGACAAAATGAGGGGAGGGGACCTGCCCTTCTCATCTGTAGGGTAAGAGTTTACCCTGTTCTGGGTAAATTATTGCCTGAACCCCAAACTGGCAGGTTGCGTCCGAGTTTGAATCCAACTTTAAAGCGTTCGTCATGGTGATGTCTTTTCTTCCTCAGCAGCAACACATATTTCTGTCGCTAATTGTAGCCCCAATTATTCTCTCTCATCCCATGGGGGAATAAACCAGCAAAGCAGTTGACCTACTAGTACATACACCTGGGAGGACCTTTCCCGCGCAGGGTCCCCTCTAGTTTGGGATTTGGAGGGGACACTCAAGTCCCCACAGATGCTAACTGCTCCCCAGGGCTCGATTCATGCAGCGCTCCAGTCGCAGGAGCTACTTTACGTACGTCAGTGGGTGCAGCGTTCGTCCCACGTGAAGGACAACTGTCACTCCATTAAATAGTGATATCAGCGATCGTCTCCCTGGCAATAGCTGTGCCTGGCTTCACGGCTCTGCATTCAGAAATCGGAACCTCTTCTGATCGAAAAGACCACTTTTTATAATCTCATCCCACACGGTTTTGCATGCGGTAATACATCCCAGTGAGACTATTCGACAAATAGGGTCTTAAAAATCTTATCTCAGGTCTTGCTCAAACATGAGATTTTTGTAATCATAAATGCTAAAAATACCGCTCACATGTAGGAACGCTAACTGCAAGCAGGACTCAGGCTTGCCTGAAATTGCTGCAGTCCAGGAAAGTCATAGTTAATACATAACTCTCTTGACAAACAGCTCAGATGACAACATACCTATAATTATAGTTATATCTGATCATGTCGCCTGGGGAGAGAGGAAGGTGATACTGCAAACACAGAGGGGCCGCATCCTAATCTCTATCTCCCAACCAACGCTCCAGACCCCCTCGGACTTCTCCGGGAATTACTGCCGACTGATGCCGGCTAGCCGGTCCTGGGAAGGGACCTGCTAGAGACGCTGAGCCCTCACCTGCGCATCCCTAGTTTCGTGAGCTGTGCGGTACCCACTTGACACGATGCTGGCAAATTGGAGCAGCCTAAAAACGTAGGCAGGTAATAGAAGCAGGGTAGGCTTGAGCTTGCGTCTTCTATCCCTGGGAGGTTTGCAGGGCTGGCAGATGGGAAGCCAAGTACTTACGCCATCGTCATTACTACCATGGTGTCGCTTGTATGCCAGCTCCCCGGGGTGTGAACCAGCTACCGGGGCTGTGCAAGGGACAAAAAGGCCAGTGCATGACAAGGTGGATGGAAAGAGGCTGCAGGGCTGAGGAGGCAGTGGGGTTTGTGTCCTATGTCATGGAATCATAGAATCATAGAACAGTTTGGGTTGGAAGGGGCCTTTAAAGGCCATCTAGTCCAACCTCCTGCCATGAGCAGGGACATCTTCAACTAGATCAGGTTGCTCAGAGCCCCGTCCAACCTGACCTGGAATGTTTCCAGGGATGGGGCATCTACCACCTTTCTGGGAAATATGGCACAGGGTTTCACCACCCTCATTGTCAAAAATTTCTTCCTTAGATCTAGTCTAAATCTGCCCTCTTTTAGTGTAACACCATTACCTCTTGTCCTATCGCAACAAGCCCTACTAAAAAATTTGTCAATGGGGTTCATCCAGCTTGGTGCCACCTTCCTGCAGAGCTGCTACACCAGCATTAGCTTGGGCCACCCCTTGGCTCGCCAACGGAGCTAATGCCCTTCAAGATTTACCCAGTCTTCAGTTTGGCTTTGCAATCTTACATATGAAAAACACCTCACTCAGCTGGGCAGGTTGCTGCCTGTGCCCTTGTTCTCCAGGCTGAGCACTTGTCCCCGTCAAACAAAACACCACCGCATGCCGATGGGTTTAGATGGACCACTCTAGCACGGAGCGAGTGGTGATGCTCCGTGTTTACACTGCTAACAGAGATATGAGGCTGTCCTCCTTGCATTTGCTCTAAATGCTCACTAGATTCCCAGGATGAATATTCTTATATGGTTTTGCAACATTTTTTTGGCTGAGACAGCAATGTTTCCTAATGCATAAATTTGCTTTTTTTTCCCTATGCTATGCATAAGTCTTAAACTCTATCAATAATTGTTTCATGTGTCTCAGACAAAGTGTAATCAACGGAGAGGATGGTGGGGAAGTGTGAAATGACAGAGTGACATTCTATGCTTAAATAAGCAAACTACACCCCAATTGAACAATGGCTCGAAAATGTTTCCATAATAAGGGTGCATAAATTACCCCCATTACTTGGAAAGCTCTTACTTGCATCTTACCAGCCACATTTCTAGTATTCACGAGAGCTGATACACTCCGATCATGATAGACATGCCTCTGTTACAGCAATTATAAAATGCTTTGTGAAAATATCATTGTGTCTAACAGAGCTACTGAAGTTGTACGGTCTCCCTTGGTATTTGTTTATTGTCTCTGCGAATTTAAAAAATATAATTAAAAAGAGGAAGAAAAACTACATTTGGAAAAAGATAGAGCCCTTCTTGATATTTATTCTCTATGAGGGAAAAAGAAAACATATTTCAGGTTGTGCCAATACATGATTGGCACCAGCTGGATAATGGAAGGGAGGATGATGCATTGGAAAAACACAGGCAATAAATCCCGATCGGATGGAATAATTTCGTGAAGATACACTGATGGTTTCCCATGTATGATCTCTACTACATAGGTATATGTACATATGCACGAGAAGGGTGTGGGAGCAGGAAGGCTTTATTCTGAGGGGGCCAAAGCTGCCCAGAGCTGGGTGCCGCTGGCGGTGCTGCCCGGCCCTGCGCAGCCCCTCCGGACCCCACGGAGGGCGAGAAAATTGCCTCTCTCTCTCACTCTCTTCTTACAGTTTGAAAAGGAATTGCTAGTCAGTGCACAAGCATCTTTTTTATTTTGGGGGTCCTACAGCTTGGAAAATAGCAACTTTTTTTTTTTTTTCTCTGACAGGGAAATCCTGATACAGTTCAACCAAAAATAGAGCCTTTATAATTATTTGTTCTGAGACAATAAATCCCATCATTTTATAACTTTTTTGCCTCTCCAATGTTTTGTTTTAGTGGAATACATTCAGTGATGCAAAGCTATAAAAAGGGAATTTAAAATTCTTTTTGGATTACTTAAATCTGGAAAATAATGATATTAACAATGGAAAAAGAAAACACAGCAACAAAAGAGATAGGATTTGCTTTTAATTTTGTGGTTGGATTTATCGTTTCACCAAGGTAACACCAAAGCATCTGATCTGCACATGATTTCGGTCCTTATTACAAATTGCTGGATTCATTAAAAAGATTGTGTTTACTTTATTTTAATAGTATGAGAGTCTCGAAGCACAAGTATTTTCAAAATTAAAATCAGTCAACATAAATAAAAGACTTGAACAAATGTGAAACACCTTAAAGGATCGTTCTGAATTAATTTTAACACACAATGTAAGAGGAAAATGTACTTGCATCCCATTATTTTTATTATAGAGATGTACGTGGAGCAAGTTTGGAGAGAAATTGTCCATTCACAGCCAAGTGCAAAGCACCAAATAATAAATATACTCAGTTTTTAAAAAAATTGCCCAGTTTTAGCAAGCGAACAAGGTATGAATGTACAAAAGGCATCGCCTGTATTTCAAATTAACCATAGCAAGCCCTTCCACTTACCTGGGAAACCTGATCCATACGCTAAGATTTTGTATGTTAATTTATACCGCAGAGTTCTTAACATCTGACATCGGCTGTAACGTTACAAGTTGTGCTATGACTTTATTAAGGGATGATTTCCAAAGCCCTAAAGAATACTTATTATGTTGTAATATATATTTCTGAAGAGGATTAGGTCTTTGATGCTAAAACCTAGACGTTTTAAAAGCCAGTTTACTGAAATGAAAAAGATTACATACGTTCCTTTGTGTAGCACCAGGTAGAGATTTTTCACCTTCGTTTCAACTGTATCACAAACCTCAGTGGTACCACGACCGAGAAACGCGTTTAAAATCCCTCGGCGTTTCATTACCGAAACGGGATATTCCAGAAAGGGACCCGGGGCTTGTGCTGAACCACAAACTGAATAGCCAATGATGGGAAAAAGCTGGAAAAATGGGGAAAAACCAGGACACATCCCTTCCTGCAATGTGTTAATGTTAATCTCAGACTGAGCAGCAGCTGGATTTCGAGGACTGTGTCTGTTTTTGGATGCCAGACTTTAAAAAGGATTGAAAAAGTTGAAAGAAGAGAAAGAACGATGCAAAAGTTTGGAAAACTTGACCTGTGAGAAAAGACAAAACTGGGTTTGTTTAATTTAAGAAAGAGAGGACAGGTAATGGTTTTCCAAGAAGGAAAAGGTTGTTGCAGTGAAAAACACCATCGGTTGCTCTCCAGATCCACTGGGGGTAGAACAAGAAATAATCAGCTTAATTTGCAGCAAAAAAAAAAAAAAAGAATGTAGGTTAGATATTAGCTAAAATGTCAAACTATAAAGAGAGTTAAGCGCTGGGAGAGGTTACCTGGGAGTATTGTAAAAAATTTGGCACTGGAGCTTTTCGAGGCTGGGTTAGAGGAGCAGGGGGGGATGCTCCTGGTTCAGGGAGCTGCCTCGGGCACGGGACACAGCCCCGCAGCGCTGCCCGTTCATCCCCATAGAAATCAAAGGATTTAACTTCATCGCAGAATAGTCTGGTCAAGTTGGGATTTTCAGGCTGGAGCATTTTGTTTGAAATAGCCCATTTTTCGGTTATTTGCTTCGGGAGAAATACTTTTCTTTCACCGTTGGCAGCACACTTTTTTGACATCACCCCTCTCAGGTCATTCCCTGTTTTATACTGACATATATATCTACACACACATACATATATGTACACACATACATATAGCTTTTAAATAGGAAAATCGACTGATAACCTTAATTGATGAGAATTTACATTATATGTGTGTAAAAGCAAAAAACCTCTTGTTTTTTCACTGCTGGTGACTCCTGCAAGCATCACCTGCAGCACGTGCCCCTGGGAGCCCAGCACCTAAACCAAGCTTGCCTTTCCCTGTGGGATGGATAAGAAATGTCTCAGTCCTCAGGACTGAAGTCTAGTGTATCCCCAAGGTCACTTCACGCTCTCGGACAAGGAGATACTGGATATTGGTCAATACTGCCTTCCTCCTGCAGGTGAAATGCAAGTTTTTGTTGTTACAGTAAAATTTATTTGCTCAAAAAGGAACTTTCTGAGAGACCTGTTTGAGATGGTGCCATGAGCTCCTGTAGGAGCTACAGAGCACTGGAAATCCCACCACGCCTGGGGTTTTGCAGGAAAAAGGAGTGAAATCTTATTTTTTCTGATGTAAACTGAGAAAAGGGAAGGGAAGGGAAGGGAAGGGAAGGGAAGGGCTTGCTTGGGAATGCATCAAAGAAAAATTAAACCAGGGAAGGGAAGGGAAGGGAAGGGAAGGGAAGGGAAGGGAAGGGAAGGGAAGGGAAGGGAAGGGAAGGGAAGGGAAGGGAAGGGAAGGGAAGGGAAGGGAAGGGAAGGGAAGGGAAGGGAAGGGAAGGGAAGGGAAGGGAAGGGAAGGGAAGGTTTTCGCTTTCTTGGGAATGCATCAAAAAAAAAATTAAACCACACATGAACAACAGAAGTATTTATTAATGTACACCACAAAGGCATTAAGCACTGATATTAATAAAAGACTATAAGATATCAAGAATGAGACTTCCACTTCCAGGCTTAGCCTGACCCCGCAGAGGATAGCTGCCATGCTGTTCCCTCTGCAGCGACCGCTGCTCACTCCCACCCCTGGGTTTGCACCAAGGCGTGTGTCCTGCCACACGCACCCCCATCCTCCCTGCTTTGGGGGGCAGAGCTGGGGGTGATGGGGGTATTTGTTGTATAGGTCGGAGCAGCAGCCTCTGCGGACGCTGGAGCCGGAGAGCAAGGTCACTATGGGAGGGATGTTCATGAGTCCAACGGCTGGAGCAGTCGCTTGGGAGAAAGGATCCTCGTCTTTGCACTGAATCTGTGTTTGATATTAAACCATCCCTGGGTGAAATATGGAAAGGCTAGAAGCAGGTCTTCACCTTGGCCAGCGGCCGAGCCACTGGGTTTGGTGAGGCTCCTTTCTGGAGCTCAGCCTCTCGCCCTAGATTGTAACCAGTTTTCCAGTTACAACACCTTTGTCTTTATCAGGGCTGATGAAAACCTGTACAAATTTTAAATGTGTTTTAAATTTATGAGATTAAAAAAAAAAGAAATCTAGAGGGGGGGATGAGAATGGGGTGCATTTGCACAGTGGCTCAACTTGAGAAGAAGTGTGCAAATCTGCACTCTTTTCATCCAGTTCTGTTCTCTTCTCAAAGAAAATCCCCAGTGAAATACTATTCAGAAAAGAGTCACTTTCAAATACGGGAAATGACAGTGCTTTTAAAGTGGCATCTACATGCCCCAAATCCAAGGAAATCTTAAAGATACAGCATGAATTTGCTCTCAAGCACTGATACTTTCAGGCACAGAATAAAACTACTTGATAGAAAAGTTGCTTTGCCAGGATCTATGTGCCAAACAGACCCCGACTGTATCCTCTGCATTAAACCAAACACTTCTCTTGCACAGTAAAAATGGAACATAGGTCGGCAAGAACTGAGTTATACTGAAAAAAACATCCGTAGGTGCTATTGGGAACTGAGGGTGCTGTGCTTAAGTGATGTGCTATCAGCTCACAGTCTGGTCATCTGAAGATGCACAACGCTGTCAGGTCCCTCACCAGAGCAGAATAGCTTGTTTCTGTCTGTTTGCAAGTTATTTGCCCGCTACTCATAGCTTTAAATAGTGCTTTTCACCATTTCTGTTGACAAGGTGCATCAAGGGATGATTTAGAATATTAGGAAGACTTTGTAAAGGAGCATCCACCTTTGCCCCTGGTAGCAAGAAAGCCTCTGTTCAGGACTGCACCCCACTACATTATCTTGTCAGTCCCTGATGTTGCCAATGTTTGCAAAAATTTCTGTACCAGGCTTTCCCTCACTGTTAACAAAGAGCTCTTCTCTTGGTCCTTTCTTACTTACTATTTATCCCCAACAAATTCCTTTTTCAGAAAGAAAGCAAAACAAGGCTCCTCTTCCCCTCCATAAACCTTTTTATCAACTTCCAAACCTCTTCCGTATACCTGGGCTCCCCGGCCTGGCTCCTCTTCCTGTCCTCCAGCTTCTGTGAAGCACCTTCTCTCCACTTTCTCCCATCTCAACAAATATACATGCATTCTGCCAAAAAGAAAAAAAAAAAGAAAGAAAGAAAGAAAGAAAGAAGAAAATCATAATCGGCACAAAAGCATCAATTTTCCAGATTTTCCAGTAAGTTGGATGTTGAGGCTGCAAATACTCTGGTCTTGCATCGCTCTATCTTCAACATTTCCTCCACTCTTTTGCTATTCCCCGAGCATCCCTCTGTCCTGCTGTTTGCATGGTCCCATCCCCATTTCCACCTGTTTCTTCAACTTGCTGTCGCTCAGGAGCTTCCACCCATCCCTCCGTGGTAGCTCGCAGCCTGCTCACCCACATGGAGAAAGGTCTGGCTGCACCAAGCTGTGTGTTCAGCCCATGGCTCTCCTTCCCTGGGCTGGAGGCAGAGCGGGTGCTACATTTGAGAGGTGCCCACCAAGCTGTGACCTGGGTTTCAACCTCCCTTCCCTGCACCCGGGGTACCTATCGCCGCCTGACTTAGCATCCCAAAGCTTCAGAGGGGCCAGCAACACAAACTTCAGCTCCAGGATTTGAATTTTTCTCATTTCTTCTCTTTTCTGCTCCCGTTCCTCAACGCACATCTCAAGTGGGATGGTCCTGCCGCCACTTTGCTGGACACCCGCGCCCTCACCAGATGCTGCCGGCACCGAGGCCCATGAACATACCAATCCTGTGTTCAAACAAGAGAGAAACGGTGAAAGACAGACCCAGCTTTGCCACCACCCACCCTGCTTGTGGGGAGAAGCACCTTGCTGGCGCGGGCTCTGCGTCCGTATTGCTCTGCCTTTGTTCATAACTCAATCCTGCCAGCTCTGCACTGTTTTTATTGCTCTCCTCTGAATAATTTTCAGTCTGTCACTATCTTTCAGGTAATGCGGAGCCCGTAATTAAATACTGCAGGCGCTACCGCACCAGAGCCATATGCAGACGGACTATTACCTTCTTGCGCTGTGATGTGATGTCTTCAGCCCCAAATCAAATTGGTCTTTTTTTGCTGCCATATCTCAAGGCAAACTCATGTCTAATTTACTCCACACTATCATCTCTAGATCTCTTGCAGCATTACTGCTTCTCAGGTTTTTATCGCTGATTGAATATCTGGGGTTTAGATTATTTTTCCACAAATGTAGTAGCTTCTATTTTCTATGTTGAATATCATTTTATTCCCCACTCATTTTTCCAGCCTTTTCAGATTTCTTTATATTATTTTTCTCTCATCTTTGGGATTTCCAAATCCACCCAGCTTAGTTTAGTTTGCATGTTACAATAAGAAACCATTCACTTCTTCTTTTAGATCTTTAAAACAACCGGTAAGTAAGCTCCCCATTCAGCAAATCATTTCAGCACACTCTTATAACCTTTAGGAGTCAATAGCGCTTAGGTATGTGGGCACGCTCGTTCCTTTGGTTGCAATAAGGAGTGCATCCTTCACGTTTGAAGAGCAGCAGGTATTTGTGGTGGGGCTGTAGTGGGGAGGGACAGGGTGACGTGGGGCAGAGGAAAGGATGCACTGAATATCACTGGTGAAGCTAACCCATCACGGGCTGCCAAGTGTATCCGCACGTCCTCCTCTGTGTCGGGGTCTTGCCCTGTTGAGATGCCACCAGAGGCTCCTCCAGATCAGCTCGTTGCTGTTCCTCAGTTCTTTCTGCTGAGAGACGTTCAAAACCACGTCAATCTGAATTAATGTTGGGAGTAAGACGCCAGGAGACAGCAGTGACTGTTTCATTAAAATCCAAGGACCCAACTGAGCAGTCCTGAACCGTGCTCACATGGATAATCCCACATACTTTGAGTGTCAGACCTTAATTCACAAATTTTCTATTTCTAGAAAAAGGAACTCACTGTTTGCTGGTCAAGATTCGTTTTTTGTAAATCCATGCTACTTGTTTGCTCTGTTAACCTCTAAGTGCCTGATTCTACCAAAGCCAATGGAAAGACACCCTTTGGCTCCCAACGTCTTCAGATCAGGCTGCAGGGATTTATCTACCTGGAGAAAAATATCTGGAATATCTACAATGAAATAAAATTGGTCCCAGCATCTGAAATACATTCTTTGGATAATCTGCTCTAAAGTAAAAGGTCTTTGGTTCTCTATCTTCAGGAGATAAGGATGATTATTTGGAACCAAAACTTCCATTTATTTGGGGATATTGTCCACATGGGGAGGTGCTCCAGGGCAGCTATTTCTTAGTCTTCCTTTTATTTTTTTTTTGCAGAATGGCTTATTTTGACCAATTT
>NW_010535062.1:29622-40383 GCF_000687285.1 Phaethon lepturus | reverse complement strand
TTTTGACCAATTCCCCTACACAGACAAGCCCCATTTGATGTTTCTCTTGTAATATTTGTTCCTTTGCTTGAATTGGTACAGTAGATCCATTACCTTTACTAGAAAACAAGCAGGACCAGATTTCTTCTGGCATCGCTAACGTTTTCTTCCTAATTTTCCTACATCTCTTCAGCTTTTCATTAAGAAAAGAAAAGAAATTGGCGATGCTTTAGGAAATTTGTTAGCTAATTCCCTTAGTGGTGAAGAAATCCAGGTTAGGTAGTTTATATGTGGTCGTATTTTGTAGAATCAAAGTGAATTGCCTTATTTATTCTGCTTGTCCTTAAGAAATTCCAGTTCAGATCCTGTAGATATTTGGGTAAACAGGTTTGTTGTAGGACTATTTGTGAAAAGCCAGTTTTAATTATGTATGTAAGAATATTTTTGGAAAATGAACTGCGATGATGAAGAAGGCTGGCTGATGGCAAGCTGACTCCGGGTGGGGAGGCTTCCACCCACTCGGTCGGGCAAGGGCAATGCAAACCCTGACCTGTCTGTCCACTCAGACGAGCCCACGCAGCCTCAGGTCTGAGGAACAAATGCTCATAGTGAACAATTCAGCGCCGATGCACTCTTCACAACTAATTTTCAGAAAACATCATGCAAGAATATGTAATAACGGACAGCTCAGAAACCTATTAATACCCTCTCAGACAGCCTGTGACCAAAAAGCAGGAAAAAATTGAACCGCTAATTTGCTGTACATTTTTCCACTGTTTTCACCTTTGCTTGCTTGTTTATTTTACAATGTTTTCTGACCTTCCTACAGAAATCACCTTAACTTCTTTTATTCTTATTAAGGATAGATTTATTTTTTAAAAAAGTTCAGCAGTCCAGCCATTTTTGATTCACCCTTAATTTAATCCCCTTCTAATTAATTAATGGGTCTACTGTCTCTCCAGAATGTCTTTTCCCTTTGATATAGGTTTTAAAGCCCTTTTTAAGTTCTTTGGTTAGCTTTAAATTCTTTTTTTCCCCCTTATCCTTATTATTTCCTCTATAATCCCTAACTGAATTTGAATATGCTTGTTTGATTCCTTCCCCTGCCCCCTCTTGCTTTCTAATTTTGACTACAGCTTTTTTTTTTTTTTTAATTAAAAAAAATTAAAGCCTCAGATCTTTGCACAGTCCCTTATGAAGCCACATTGGCCGCTTCTTGTTCTCTCCATTCTTCATTTTGAGAGGAGCAGGAGTCTCTTGCAGCTTAATTATGGTTTCTTGCAGGAGTCCCCCTGCTTCCCCTCACGCTGGTGGCTGTACAGTATTCCTCCTCCTCCGCAGACTTTTGTTAAATACAGTATACGCGGCGCGTACCAACCTTTTAGGTCTACCAGATTTCTCCCCTGTTGATATATAAAAATACCTGCCTATGGATTTACATCCAAGCAGGCTTTTTGCTGTCCCTTGCCTTGTTTCTGGCATTAAATCGGCTTCCAGAAGGATGCTGCTCCTTTTGTTAGCTTCAGCGCTGATTTTTTTAAAATTCTTTCCCAGCAAATGCAGCTACAAGGTCGCGATCGATCCACAGCCAACGTTTGGCACATTTTATATCTTTCACCTGAATATAGCTGAAACCAGGGCCAGATCCTGTGCAGGGGTAAATCTCTGCAGCTTTTTACTCCCTCAGACCTGCTTTCTGTGGGCGGCAGATGTGGCTCAAAGTTCCTCAAGACACTTGGGAGCGATTTCGAAGCCCTTCTAATTTTCCTGATAATATTGGCACTCTTGGGTGCTAGTTTCCTGCTAGCTTTTTTTTTTTTTTCTATATATATAAACCTGCAAATGTTGATAGCTTGAGTTTCTGGAATCAACTCTCAGTCCTCATGAAGCTACTTTAATTAGAATGGGAGGGCTCTGTTAACTAAAAGTGGAAGAAATACTGATATGAGTGTGCTTTGAATTGTTCTCAGCCTAGCAAGCACCTTGAAACTCCTTGTGAATGCTCAAATAAGAAATTTTAAATACAGCTGGGGAGGTTTAATTTTTTTTTCCTCTTTAAAAAATTTTTTTTTTCTTTTTTTCTTTCTATTTTTTTACCCTCTTTTTTCCCCCCATCACCTACTATTACCGCCTAAAATCTTTTGTTCTCTCATCTGTAAAATACCACGTTCCCAGCCACCCTTTTCACAACGTGCATTGAAACCCAGCAGGTTTATAACATCTTTCCCATCCCTAAGCCCACATCGGATGCCTTACAGTCCTATCGTATTTGTTTACATCCACTTGGTTTTAGTTCCTCGCTCTTTTTCTCCATGGAGCCTTCGCCCCCGGTTCCCTTTGAGCTGCCGTTCATGCCAGCAGACTCTGGCCGGTTAATTGTTCAGCCGGGACAGGCGAGGTTGAGCCGGGCTGAGACGCGTTTCCTCTTGTCGTGACAATTGTTCGGACCGTTCGCCGCTTCACGCTCGGATGAGCGTTTCCCTCTGCGCTGCCCGTGCCGCCCCGGTTGGCTCTCCCGCGCCTCCTGGGCGCGGACACATCCCAACACGGCGCTGCCGCGGCTTCCCCTTCCGCGAGACCTTCCTCCTGCCTTTGCAGCAGATTTTTGGCCATTCGGGGTCGGGGGTTTTTTTTTGGCCATCCTCCGGCCGGGCTGGGGGCTTTGTCCCGGAGTCAGCCTTGTGCGGGCTGCCCCGATATTGACTCCCAGTCCTTCCGGACTTTTACTTTATTTCATTCAGTGTTGGCACCATATGGCAACTATGGCAACTGAATATATAACCCTATTCAGTTTCTGACTCCAGTCTGGCCTATGAAAGGGCTCCATGCTCTGGTCTGGAGGAAAAAAAGAGTGATTCCTACAGGACATACTGGTCGAGAAGTTCAAATAACACTTGGCTGCCTTTAAAGTTTCCCTTTCTGATATGACAAACAGAAGAAAAAAAAGAAGGTAAATATATTTCACAAGGTTTCATGTAGCGCAAGCATATAATATATGATGTTGAAAGCATAACAGGTTAGTTTGAATTAATAGTACAATTATAGTATATATAAAGTCACAGTATGTGAAAGACCCATCTGCAACACATTTGTGTTTATTTTTGTTTCATTTTATTTGCAAAGAAAGCTGGAACCCACTGCTGCTCAGAAAGCCAGCTGCTAATAAAGCAGCTGGTTAAAAGAGGGCAGAAATAAATGTCTGAGGGAAATATTTAAAAGCATCCCCGTGACTTAGGGACGTGTGTCAGTTGGGACACATCATTTATTTAGGCATTTACAGAAGTTGCAACCGGAGTGCGCACTCGCTCACGTGAGTAGTTTCACTTGCGCACTCCCTTTGAATTCAAGTTAAGGTTACCCATGTGCCTAACTCGCTTCAGCACTGGGCCCTACGGTTGTTTCTTCCTCCTGAAAAGATACTGAGGGAACTAATTTTTCTGGTGATTAATCTCAAACACTGCACCTGCAGTGCCTGTTTTCACTTGAATGAGAAGAGATTGATTTATCTAGCTATCTTTCTGTCTGTCTCATTATCCTCCTCCCATAGCATCTCAGTACCTGAAAAAAGATGATGAACCTATCTTCCCAATAGCCGTACAAGGCAGGGAAGTATTATCTCCACTTGCCAGATGGGGAGATCAAGGTAGGAAGCAGCAAAGTGATATGCCTGAGGCCATGTAGGAAGTTGGTGGCAGAGCCAGGCAGTGCAAAGAGCTTTCTGGACTCCCAGACCCGTGCCATGATCCCAGTGCCATCCGGACTTGCTTTTTAGATCCTCTGAAAAGGATTAATAAATCCTGCTGCTCAAATCCCAGCTCCTGTTTGTGGAGGAGCAAAACCTCGCTATGGTCCAACACGACTGATTTCCCGCAGTGCCACCTGAGCAGAGAGCTGCAAAACACACATCCCCTGGCAAGGGAGCTGTGTGGGCGCTGGAAGAAAGGAGCAGCTTCTCTTATTCTTTCAGAATAAGAAAAATATCTTCGTCAAAGCTAGGAGAAAAAGAAGACATCTCTGGAGGTTCCCCCTGTGATCCCCTGCAGCACAGCACTCTAGTTAGGCAGGAGCAGCAGGGGGGAAGATGAGCACAGCAGGCAGCTCGGAGGGTCGCCAGTTGTGAGCATGGCATGGGCAGAGCGGCCACGCTGTGGGCTGGGGTATCCTTTGGATGGGTAAATACATGAGGGGCCAGCTAGGAGAAGGATGCTGATTGCCTGATCAACCTGGTGGCCTTCGATGATGGAGTGACCACATCAGTGGACAAGGGAAGAGCTAACAATGTCATATATCTGGACTACTGTAAGGCCTTTGACAGAGTCCCCCACAACATCCTTCTCTCCCAATTGGACAGAGATATGGAATTGATGGGTGGACTGTTGGGTGGGTGCGGAATTGGTTGGATGGTCACATCCAAAGGGTAGTGGTCAACGGCTGGGTGAGGGAGGGTGATGAGTGATGTCCCTCAGGGGTCCGCACTGGGACCAGTACTGTTTCATATCTTCATCAAAGACATAGGCAGTGGGATCGAGTGCACCCTCAGCAGGTTTGCAGACAACACCAAGCTGAGTGGTGCGGTTGACATGCCTGAGGGACGGGATGCCATCCAGAGGGACCTGGGCAAGCATGAGGAATGGCCTGTGTGAACCTCATGAGATTCAACAAGGCCAAGTGCAGGGTCCTGCACCTGGGTTGGGGCAACCTCCAATATCAATACAGGCCGGGGGATGAAAGGATGGCTAGCAGCCCTGCCGAGAATGACTTGGGGGTACTGGTGGATGAGAAGCTGGACAGGAGCCGGCAATGTGCGCTCACAGCCCAGAAAGCCAAACGTATCCTGGGCTGCACCAAAGCAGCATGGCCAGCAGGTTGAGGGAGGGGATTCTGCCCCTCTTCTCTTCTCTGGTGAGACCCCACCTGGAGTCCTGCATCCAGCTCCAGAGCCCTCAGCACAGGAAAAACATGGACCTGTTGGAGCAGGTCCAGAGGAGGGCCACCAACGTGATCAGAGGGACGGAACACCTCTCCTCTGAGGACAGGCTGAGAGAGTTGGGGTTGTTCTGCCTGGAGAAGAGAAGGCTTCGGGGAGACCTTCTTGCTCCTTCCAGTACTTAAAAGGGGCTTATAAGAAAGGTGGAGACAGACTTTTTAGTAGGGCCTGTAGCAATAGGACAAGGGGTAATGGTTTTAAACTAAAAGAGGGTAGATTTAGACTAGACATAAGGAAGAAATTTTTCACCATGAGTGTGGTGAAACCCTGGCACAGGTTGCCCAGAGAGTTGGTAGTTACCCCATCCCTGGAAACACTCAAGGTCAGGTTGGATGGGGCTCTGAGCAACCTGATCTAGTTGAAGATGTCCCTGCTGATTGCAGGGGGTTTGGACTAGATGACCTTTAAAGGTCCCTTCCAACCCAAACCATCTATGATTCTATGATTGAATTGACCCGTTGGGTGTTCCTACCACTTGCCCCAATGGTAGCCCCACTGAGCTGAAGAACGCATTCAGTGGTTGTGTCTCCAGTGGCTGGAAAGCAATCCAGTCCTGGCCATGCTGTGTGGTAACTGCCCTTGACACAAGGTTTTTGCATGAGTATTTCAACATTTGTGGGTGTGAGTCCCTGCCAGCACTGGGGGCTTTCCCTGCAGATGTACATCTCATCCATCTTCCAAGGGGAAACAACATAGAGCAGCTCCAGGGTGAGAGACACCTACCTGAATGTGTGGTCTGCTGAACATCTGGCAGAACCTGGGTTTCTTGCCTGACGCCAAATCACAGCTTGAATCCAGGCTCCCCATAGTACCTAGAGATGATCCAGACACTGGCCATCCCTGGTGCTTCCTGTCCTGTTCATCCAGCCCTGAACTGCAGAAGTGCAGCTCTGATCTGCTCCAGACAGAACCTGGTTTCATGGTGACCCCACCAGGAGCATGCCATGAGAGAGGCCATCTGGCAAACTCTCAGGCATCCCATGTCGGTGCAGGGGACATTTTTGTGGATGTCAGTAAAGGTGGACACAAGCCGGAGCACTGAGCCCGGGGCAGGGCCACCAGTCTGCCTGCAGAGCTGATGCCTGGACAAAGGCAGGCGACAGCAGAGCTCAGCTCTGGCAGGTGACGGTATGGAGACTACAGGCTTGCCAGGCTGAACTCCTACAGCAAACAGGCAAACAGCATTAATTAAATTCCAAAGGCACCATCTTTAATTAACTTCTATGCTGTCCTGGTGCCCAGTAGCACCTCCTACCCCCAGCACCAGGAGAACCACACTGCGGTGGCCACCAGCTGATGGAGGTGGCACCGTCGCTGCCGGGGTTCCTGGGCACGACCTGGCTGGGTGCCAGTATGGCTACTGGGGATGGCAGAGCCCACAGGAAAGTTGGCTTCATCCTCTTGCTCCAGCCCCAGCCAACTCCTGGGGGATGTCCCTGCTGAAGCAGTTTTAGGGTGCACCGGAGGAGGAACGGGCTCTCTGCAGTTTAACTTTTCCAGACACATCAGTTCCACTGCTTTCAACAGGGCTACAAGCACAGAGGTCCTCACCTTTCTTTTTTCTTAATGTGTATCTTAATGTGCAGTCGATGGGGCTAGTTATCTTGTCAGGGGCCTGGGGTAAGCGGGGGGCTGATGAGCGACAGCAGCCAGCAATAGTTCTTCGCACACCGCTTTGTAGTGTGCACCCAAGTATTACGAGCCTGAGTCCAATACAAATAAATAATTAAGCACATTTCCCAAGGCAAGAAAATGAAGACTTGGAGCTGTGGCAAGAATGAATAAGTATGAGACCTGTAGACCTGCAGAGCACGCACGCAGCGTGTGACTGACAGTGGGTTTCTTGTAGCCATCACATCAAAAGACTCAGGGCACCCTTATTTCCTCAGAAGCATCGGTGCAAGCCTTAAGAAAGGAGGAAGCCCTAATCCCTGGCGCTAAAGATCCGCCCAGCACGCAGGCTGCCGTGCTGGGGATGCCCGATGCTCCGGACGCTGCTTGGCACGTGGGGCTCTCGGTAGGCACGCTGGGAAAATGGGTGAGCATAAAAGCCATCCCTTTCCAGAGCATGCCTAGGACGCCTTCTAAATGTATTTCCAATATGCAAAACAAAGTGGGGATGGCGGGGGCATGGGCAGCAGGAAGGCTCTACACACACCTGTGTGCTCGGCTCACTGCTACAGAGGGAAGGGACCAAAATTTGTCTCTGCCTTAGTTATTTCTCTGTTCTTTGCCTTAATTCAGAAGCCTTCACATGGTGAAGAACATTAATTTGCTTCAAGGATTACACTCTAATTACTTCAAAATTGTCCTTCCAGTCATGACCTGGAGGAGATTTCTTGGAGGTAACTACCTCTAAACAAAGCAAATCTGCAACCTGTCAGGGAAATAGCTACTGCAAAATTGGTTTGCTAGAGTGAGCATCACGTCCTCTTGCTATGACACATGGACAACGCTATGCAGAAGCGTGTCTGGGACTCCATGTTTGCTAGACCAGAGACTTGCAGAAGAGGTCCCTGCCTCGGGATGAAGACAAGGTGGGAGCCCTTCATGTGATACAGGCGAGATCAGAAACTAGAAGATACCCACAATGTGATATGTACAGAAGAACTTTGCTTCTCACTCCTCCTTTCCCACGTGAGCTCATCTGTGCCACAAACTCCGGAAGACTTGGACTGAATAACCATGAATCCAAGCCATTCCTTGCACCATCAGCTGCACAAGAGAGAGCTGGGTCTTTGCCAGTCAGTCCTATCCTGCCCTCCTTCAGTTTATTCAACTTTTGACTAGTAAAAGTAACTATTTCTGGTGACACATATATCCAAAGAGGCGGGTACCTTGTTTGAAATAAGGAGTTGTGCCTGTTTGTCCTCAGGAGTGAGGAAACTGGGCCAGAGGAAACTCATCCAGGCAGAGTCACAGAGAGTGGCCAAACTGAAACTGGGCTCTTCAGGTTAAAAGTGAGGCTGATAACCTTCCTCCAATGCACACAAGCAAACAAATTCTTGTCATGGAGGGATAGGAAAGCACTTGTCTGGAGGAGGTGTATTAAATACTCTGAAATACGTGTCCTCCTGACAACAGGAAAAGTGCAAGACGAAATAGTGGGAAGCTGATGAGGTTAAATGCAAGTAAGAAATTGTCTTATCTAGAAAGTTGTGATATGAATACAGTTATTTTTCCTGTCAAAATACCAAAAAAATTATTATCAACCAGCAGGATGGAATCTCACAGATTTGATAGCTGTTTTATGCACTCATAAGTAGTCTACATCTACACAGAAAATGAGACATATTTCCTTAAAAAGTTGATATCAGTTTCTGGAATGATTATATTCAAGCCCTGAGAAAGTAATAGGGCATGGGTGGATAGAAATTAGCCCTTCCTAAATATTAGTGCTGGGTAGTGGTATAGCTATTGAACATATGTCCATCAACATCAATCACAATCTAGGCTCTAGGTAAGAGGATGCAGAAGCTTGATGCTTCTGTTGTCAGGCACCTCTGCCCGACACCATTCAATCTTTAGGACTCACAGCTTTTCTTTTCTTCTTATATCCAGATTTACAGAAGTCAAACTTAAAGCATGGCAAATATTAAGGTTTTTGTGGAAGAAACTGTTGTAGTCCAAAACCTTATTTGGACAATTCGTCAATAAGAAAAACTCTTTCTGGTAACCATGTCAAGTTGTTGGGTTCATTTCTCCTTTGGGAGCATCATGAGTAAGTTCAATCAAATCCCTGAATTCTTCCTGGTATAAAACAAGTCTCAGCAAGAAGAGAATTGGGCACTTACAGCATTTAGGAGAATGATGTGAATGTCACAACATGTGCTACCTTTCCCTCTTCCATTGAACTGGAAGAGAGTATACACAACCTGAAGGATGCCTTCTGGAGATGTTCCCATAAACGTTATCCAAACAGGACCTTCCATACAAACCTATGGCTTATACAGAGTCTAAAAAGCCTGAAAGCATTGCTGTAAATGGTGACTCGTGAGAATTTGAAGAGCATCTCAGAATAACTCTGGTGGCTCCTGACCACATTGCTATATGCAATGCTCGAGCTACACACAAGTTATATCCTAGGTACCACCAAACTATAGCTAGATGTTTTTCTTCCTTAAGTAGTCCAGTAAATAAACCACCAGCAGGACAGGTCTGCCACAAGATCATAAAATCACTCCTCACTTACAGCTTTTGACAACTGGAAGTGTTTGGAAAACAATTTCCCCTGTGTGTTTCATGTGCTTAGAAGTCATCTTCCTGGTTTCTTGCACAGCCAAGACAAGATCTTGATCTCTATGGGGCAGGTAGCTGTATTGTACATGCAGACACCGACTTATTGAAAGCCCTGCTGAGGAAGTGTAACCTACCTGCCTTCCTGAATACAGCCATGAAAATTCAGCTTCCTGTCAAGGTAAACGAATATTTTATTAAAAACAGTTGTCATATAGAAGTAAATCCCAAAGCTGTGAAGCATAAAAGAGGCTTTCAAGTTGACTTTCCTTGAACTGTGGCAGCTTAAGTCTTGTTGCCATTGCTGAAGCTCATCAGGAAATCATCTGAAGGGCTCAAAGGTTAAGAATCTGTGTTTTCATCTGGACGCAAAGGTGAAAGATCAGATGGCTGATCTCAGCTATTTGTGTTTTGTCTTTTTATCATCATCTTCAAATGAATCAAGGAGCTGTTCATTCAGTTCCATGAGGGCAGGGCTTTCTTAGACATATCCAGGGTTGTTTACAGGCTTTTCAGGAGAGATGGATGAGCGTTCCTGAAAAGAAACAGCCAGAGCTGGTGATACTCTTTGTTATTTCTATCACAGCAATATTTCAGAAAGTCCCTGAAATTAGACGGCCTGTGACAGTTTGTACCAACAGGTAATACAAAACATGAGCTCTGCCCTTCCTATTCAAAGAAAGACAACAGGTGGATAAAATAAGCAGATCGGACTGAAAGATGGAAGAAGAGAAAAAGGAAGAACAATGAAAAGCAAGAGGGAAGTAAAGCCCACAGTGACTAAAGAAGATACAGTCTCTAAATATAAAACAGAGCAACAGATTGAGCCCTGCACACCCATCAGAGAAGATAAGCCAGGAATCTCCCAAATACAAAATTTTGGAGTAAATCCTGAGTTCCCCCCCAGGAACCTTGGGTCAAATGATGGCCAGCCCCAAGGTGCTCCGCAGGAGCACTGCACTTGGTTGAGGAGCTGCGGAGAAACTTGGAGGATGCACAATACGTAGCGATGGCGATGACCACCCCACGCGTGCTGTGGCCACCAGGTCTGTGTCTCCACCCGGAGCAGAAACACTCTTGAAGTTAAGCCACAAAATGCATGCTTGTTCCTAGAGGCTGAGGAACATCTCCCACCGTGGAGACTTTGCAAAGTCAGTGAGAGGTGAGTGACTGCTCATGCCTACAGCACGACCCTGCTAGTGTCCCAGCCTCTGGCTCCCACTAAGGAGGGAGCAGCTCTCTCTTATCCCACATGTGATGCTCCAAGGGTCTTCCCCAGTACTTTTAAAACCCTCCACAGTGCAGCAGCTCTGGGCAGAAAGGAACAGACTGACAAAATCCTCCTTTAAGGAGAAACAGTCTTAACCTAAAATGACTCCTCCATGGAGAGAAAATGCAACTTTCTCATTCCTTACAGGCAAAAGTATGGGGATAATGGGAGAGTCACTCATTTTGGGGAGATGAGGCAACCTGAAACTAGGATCTACCCTGTGCACCATGCCATGCTCTTGCACAAGAAAGCTTCACAACTTGCAAACCCCTCCAAGTTCACATCTTTC
>NW_010535062.1:26461-29591 GCF_000687285.1 Phaethon lepturus | reverse complement strand
TCCTCCCCCAGCCACTCCCGCTGCTCCCAAGTGTCCCCAGCACGAGGGTGGCTCAGCGCAGAAGGACCTCTGCTGTCATCCTTCAAACGTGCTGCCCTGAAACGTCCTGGCTGTGCTCAGCAGCACCAGGTTATTTCCCAGCCTAGTTTCAAGCAGCGACCAGAGCCCTGACATTCATTATACAAAAAAGCCCGTAAGTGAAGCGATGCCGCTAGCTGGAAAGCAAGCACAACTGGGGAAACTCTGTCTGGTGGGAATGAAGGACAGTAATTCAGGTAAATTGTGACCACCCACAACCTTTCAATGCAAAGTTTCGTGATACCCATGGAAATATAAAGATCATTATAATAAAAATAAATAATAAATAAATAATAAATAAAAGCAATGTATGTCTGCAACCCAGTACCTACGTCGGGTTAAGTAATGTGGTGCAGCAAACCAGGATTTGGACAAGGAACGAGTATGTGTGATTTCTAGTCCTGTTTCTGACAATTTTTGTCTCTACACCTTGTTATTTTAAGTTGTGGGTAAAGATACTTATTCACCGTGGTAAAGTGCTTTGGCATGTTCAGGTTGCTCTGAGGAAAAGCACAGTCAAAGGCTGTATGAGAGATGACTTAGGCTCAGAAAACACGAAAAATCTTGAAATTTCTTTTATGGCCTTACCTGGTCATGCAAAGTGAAGCCTTTGAAGGTCAAAGGAAAACTACCCTGAGAAAACCAACCTTGCATATTCCCACTCCCCAGAAATCAGCTGTCATTGTTGTCCTCCCGGGCTGCACCACCCCAGGTGACCACGAGTCTCTCTGCTCCCACGTGGGTGTAAGGCCAGGAGGGCTCTGGGACACATGGTGGCTGAAGTCAAAGCCCATTCCAGGTAGGTGAGTGTTAAAACATAAGCTGAGTGTTAGGGTTTAATTATGCATGGGAAGCTTCTTTAGGAAGAAGAGGAGAGGAGAGGAGAGGCAGTGTCGCAGGCTGGGGGCTGAGGTCTGGCAACACTGCCTGCACTGGAATTAAGCCCAGGGGACAGGAAGGAAGGAAGGAAGGAAGGAAGGAAGGAAGGAAGGAAGGAAGGAATAGGGGGAAGGAAGGAAGGAAGGAAGGAAGGAAGGAAGGAAGGAAGGAAGGAAGGAAGGAAGGAAGGAAGGAAGGAAGGAAGGAAGGAAGGAAGGAAGGAAGGAAGGAAGGAAGGAAGGAAGGAAGGAAGGAAGGAAGGAAGGAATAGGGGGACCTCATAGGAGGCACAGCTCCAGCTCTCCCCTACCCTTAGCTGTGCAGGCACACAGCACGTGGAGGCTCATACAGGGCTCTCGGGTGCTCTCTTTGCACCCATCAGTCATAAATTTCACAGATTAAGAATGAGACTGGTTCTTCTCCTTCTTCCAGACGAGCCAGGAGTGTATCACTGGATGAAATGGGGTATATTTTGTAGTCCACTTCATGTGCCACAACGAGCATAGCAGTATGCAGAATGCTGGGGACACAACCACACCATCCTGCTACTGGCCAACATAGCTGAGCACAGCAGAAAACCCCTAATTCAACTAAATGCAATGGAGAAGTCATTAGTCACCAGTATACAGCTTACACAGTGAAAGAAGTTGAGACAAGCCTCCTCCTCCTTTGGTATCCGCATCGAATCATTCTTTTGTATCATTCCCCAAATAATACTTTCTAATAATTTACCATCCCTGTGGAGGCCAGAAAAGATGGCTGCATGGTTAAGACCTGGCCACAGCAAGGCTAAAGGTGAGCAGGTTGTTTAACCTCTGCCCATTCTCAACCGGTGAAAATGAAGGAGCAATACTCCCGCATCACCTGGTGCGAGGTGACAGGAGTAAGAGCTTTGGGTGAATTAACTCTGCTGCTCGTACAAGGCCAAGCACATGGGATCCTGACCCCGACCAGGACTGAGAGCCACCCTCTAACATAGCTCATAATGGACAATCGTAATAATGAAATTCAAAGACAAAACAGATTAGCTCAAAATATCCTGGTCACTGTGTGACCCACTTTGCACAGTGCTTAACCCTCATTTTCCCACTTTTTACGAGCACCAGTCTCACGCTGAAAATTACATCCCAACCCTTGGTCCTGCTCAACAGCCAATGGCTGGCGCTGACCTTATTTTTGGTGTATTTGGTCCTTGGCATAGGTCTAGGCAGCGGCAACCCGGTGCTGCTCCTGTGCTTCTGCGACGCTGACGCCGGCTGGAGCTCAGCCCCGAGCGCAGGAATTAGCAGAACCAATCCACACACACAACAAGATGAATACAGCCCTACTTTCTGGAGGGCTGTATTCAGAAAGCCAAGGCTTTCTGAACTCTCGCCTTTTGCTAATGTCACATTTAATATGACAGGGAAGATTATTTTTTTTTTTTTACCCATTTGAGAAACACTGCCATATCGAAATCTTTTTCTTTCTTCCTTCATTAATGTCTGTGTCACCTCAAGGGTTGTTATAATTCCTTACTGGCTGCTCTTCCAGAATTTGCTTTAAGAAAACTTCAGCTAGTTTTGAATGTGGCTGCAAGGTTAACTAGAAATAGAAAATGTCACGAACATGCTGGATATATATCCCTTCTGCTTCCCTGCCACTAAGCCAGCTTTTCATGAAGTTTGAAACTGATATTAATATTTAACTTTTAACTCACAAGATCTTTCATGGTCTCAGCTCTGCTTAATTAGCTGACATTTAGCTCCCTCTATTCCACGGCACACACCTAGGAGTCCTTGGGTACCAGTTTATTAACATTCCCTAAAGTAGATTGGAGCAGGCGGTTACCAGAACCTTTATCAATTGCTCCCGAAGGCGATGGAATTTATTGCTGAATGCCATTAAACCAACCAGGTCTGTAAATATGGTTAAAGGCACGAAGACACCCTTGTTTTCCAAAGCTTCTCGCTCAGTTTAAATGAGCTTTGTGAATTGGTCTCTCTTTCTCTTACGCTTTCACACACAGTCTTGTTGAGGTGCTCCTAAAGAAAGACTCTGTATTAACCTATATTGCAGTAAGCACAGTTCTGCTGTTAATCAACGTTCTTACAGCGATACACGCTGCTACAGCGCTGCTCCGGCATAGGCACGGCTGCGTGGAAGTCACTGAGCGTAGCAACTCCACCTTGCA
>NW_010535062.1:18966-26430 GCF_000687285.1 Phaethon lepturus | reverse complement strand
GCTCTTCCCTTACTAAAAGCTTTCCTCCCTTTCATCCAGCCTCAGAAACCCCCACTCAGACAATGTAAGGGGTAGGTGCTGGTTTTACATGTACATTGTGCCCACAGTAACGTATCAAGGGCATTTCTCCCCTTGTTCTTTTCCCTACCCCTGGCTGGTCTCCCATTGCCACCTCCACCCCGCCGGTGGCAGAGGTGCTCCTGCCCAGGGAGTAACTCCAAGAGACTTGTTCTCAGAGTAACCGTGTCCATCCCAGCACTAAAAGTAAGGACAATTTTCAGAGACTGATGTAATTTAAGATCACTCACAACTCCATAACCGCAATACTAATTACCTACTTAAGCCTCCAGAACAAAGTATGCTGCACTTGGATGTGTACGCCATAATTATGAGCTATTCCTCACTGCTCTTGCCGTAAGACCCATTAATAGTATTTCATTTAATACATATCTGGCTCTTCTCATTTCTGGTAAACTACACAAGCATTAGGAACATTATACAAGTTAATATTTTGCTCATAAAATTCTAACATGTTTGTTCTTTATGTCAATGAAACAGTGACAAGCAATAGGCATTTTCTAAAAAGTATTTTGGTGAAGCTATCACAGTATGAGCAAATGTCAGACCACAGAGACAAATATGAATAAAAAATATGACTAGCTAGATAACAACCTTGTTTTAGGGTTTATCTTAGTAAATAAAGCATTGATCTTGCCCATTCAGGATCTTGCTTCGTCCATTTTTGGTTCCTCAGCGAAATGAATTTAGTGACCTCAACTCATTCAGCGTAAGCCACATTTGAAATAAAACCTGTCGGCAGGAAAGTGCTCTTTGCCTGGTATCTTTGGCATGGAAAAGGAAATAAACCATTTTAAACAAAATGTTATTAACAGTCCTCAAGAACTGAGGACCCACAGTCTCCCCATGTTAAATGTAACAGCTCTATCCCAAGTCAACAGACTAAAGCTACTTGCTCTGGGCAAGGATTTGGTCCACCTTTCTTAGAAACAACCTTTACATTTCTGTTGCATTGATAAAAGGCTCAATCATGCTTTGGATACATCTCTGACTTCATCAGAGTAGGGTGAGATAAATAAAGGAGAAAAGACAGGGTCTGAAGTCAGTACATATTCCTTTGATATTCCATGTAGGTTTTGAGGTGTTCACCTCTTGGAGGGAACTGAGGACACCAGCTGAAGACTGCTATATAGATATCTTGATAGATGGGATCCCAAACCGTTCATGTTGTGTCATATCATATCATATCATATCATATCATATCATATCATATCATATCATATCATTTTACCCTATCTGCTAACTCACAGAAGGTAAAATGCATGAATCCTTTTTTAGACAGAGCACTTTTTATTGAACCCAGGATGAGTTTGGCTTCACAAAAGGCCTCACAAATTTTAAGTTTTCTTCTCAGTATCTGCTTCAATAAAGTGATAGTGAAACAATCTCATTATTTACCCCAAAGATAAATACCCCAGGCTGGTGACAGTACGTATCAGATGTGGTCCACTACAGCATTGCTCCAGTCATGCCCAGGTTACACCAGGATAAGACTGGGGTGATACAGGGATGAATCTGGCCCGTATCTTATCATTGATGCAAGAAGGAACAGGTACAAAAATCCTCTCATAGTTTTTCACTTTGAAATTCAAAGACAGAATGTAATGTGCAAATTATAGCTTAAAAAAAGACTTTCCTTTTGAGGGACGCATATCAATACTATCATCTAGCAGTGTTTTCTCAGCATAAACCACACTAACCTCAGTGGTTGAATGCATGCATCGAGCACGGCACTAGAGGACCTGATGCTCAGTAAAACAACCCAGCCAGGTAGTCAGGACCTCTTTTATATCATGATTGTGATCAATTTTGAAGGCATATCAAATAAAGCACAAGAGAGCACTAAAATTTTGAAAAGACAGAGAAGAAAACACTGACATACCCACCTGAAATAATTTAGCAGTCACTGTTACAGAAGGCACAAAAGTTCCCTCTAATTATTAAAAAAAAGGACAACCCCCCCCCCAAACTACTCTTTATTGCCACATTGGTTTGTTTATTTTGATCTTTTGATAGCGGTTGGCTGCTTGCACTATGCTGTTCCCCTGGATAATCGGTTTTCTTTGTTGCTTTTATAGGTTTTTCAAGTTGAATACAAAAAGGTGATGCTGAAGGAAGGGAAAAGATTTTCAAATTTAGGGAAAAGATATGACTAAAAATAAGGTGAAAATTAGCTAAACTTTGAAATAGCTGCACAGATTCCCAGCACCTGTGTTCCATTTATGTGACCTGGTAATATATGATTTTTAAGCACACTTCGGGACAAATCTGTCTTTTCTGTCTGCTCAAAAATCAATAGATTTCACAGAATTTAAATAGGAGGGGAATCCAAACCTTTTCCATTAGTTTGATATGTATATGCATTAGTTTTATGTGTAATGTATAAGAAACATTTTCCTGCTCTTGGATTATAAATGGAGCCAGCTGACTGTAGGTTTTGCCTATGGGGTGAGTTCAGTATCAACGCCGAAGACCCATCTCGGTGTAAATTGCCCATTTGGAAGCAGAATGAAGTAGAGAGAGAGTTAAAATATTTGAAAGTTTCTTTAAAAATCAGTGTTTACATACACATGAAAGAAGGTGTTGAATTGGATTAAGTGTGAAGAAAGTCTTCCTTAAATACTGAAGGCATTTCCATTTTATATAGTATAGCTGCTCCACGATACTCAGACTATAACTTTGATGAAGTATTCTGCAAAATTGGCCTGTCAGTGGGGTATGGCAGAAAATATTCCACCCCAAGCAAAAACTTAAGTCTTTTAAAAAACATTAAACCAGACAACAAATCCCTGTGTAACAGATTTAAGGGACCAGATGTTAAACTGTTGTAAATCAGTATTGCTCTAATGGCTTCCGTGAATTTACACTCACTGAGGGATGGACTGCATGGTTGTTGAAATATTTAACTTTACAAATATTGTAAAAATCTATAAATAAACTGTAAAATTATGTGACAGATATTAAAAAAATTTTAATCAGTGTGTTATTTTTCTTTTTCACAATACAATTCATCATTTTATATTCTTCAGTGATTACTCAATCTGCATTAAAGGTGGCATATAATTTCAGAAATTTTTTTGGTCATAAAGCTTACTTTTTCTCTAAATATTTTACTCCTTTGAATGCACTATCCTCATTAGCTTAAAAGCCCGGTTAAGTAGTTAAAGTCTTTTTAAACAGTGCTTTCATAGAGGATTGGGAGCCTGAAGTAGATATTCCAGTTATCTCCTGGGGACAGAGGGACAACCTGAACTGAGTCCCAGCTCTGGGTCAGATTTATCACCAAATATATGATACTGATTAACAAATATTTTGGACCAAGCCACCCCCATGATAAAAGGCATAACCCCTGTCAGGAATATTTTGATGGTTTTTGCCATTTCTTCAGCAAGAAAGCTTTAATTTAAAAAAGTTATTACACTGGTGGTGCTCAGGTTGAGTGAACATTTATATGGGGATCAGTAGGACTTTGATAGGGAAATTTTAAAGGAATGGTTTGTTTTAAGGGAACCACATACATTGCACTAAGTTATTTCACCTCTAAAAGGAGAAATATTTGGAAAGTTTCCCGTCGCCATCTCAACAAGAGCAATAGAAACTTAGCAGCTCTTAGCATAAACTTTAAACTCTTTTCTGGTACAGAAATACAGACGAATTGACCATCTGTTGAAACAAACACATGAACGTGAAAAAATAACAGGTTTATTGAAGTTATCTTAGTTCTCTTCTTTCTGCTCGAGCAGGAGGCTCAGTTTTTACAGACTCTAATTCTGTTACAATCCCATGTTGCTTTTGTGAAAATCGGCACAACTGAGATGAATACCTCGGCGTAAATGAAAACCTGAACACAGGAATAAGGTCAAATAGCCAATTCCCTGTTAAACTCCACATTCTCACCAAAAACTCTGCACGTTACATTTCAAAATACCAGAAATAGAAAACCAGTTAAAAAAAAAAAAAAAAGACTAGGGAATATGGGCACATTTAATGATTAAAAGTAAAAAATACAGGAGACCTTACAATGTTAAGAATTGGTTACACAAGAATAAAAATGGTGTTTTCATCTTCCTTCACTCTGAAATGAGGAGCTGATCTCTTCCATCACCCCGTGTGAGCAGCAGCCTCTGCACAGGCGCCGAAGGAAGGAAAAGTTCCCTGTGATTTACTGATCTCCTGAACAGTAACACTTTGCTAAAAGTACCTTCTTCTTTAATAAAAAATATATGATTTTCAAACTAGAAAAAGGCATATGCTTCCACTGAAAGTGTTAAGGTGAAAAGTAACGCACGTTAAACTACTTCTGCGCAATAAATCAGGAGGGAGGAACAGCGCGAGGCATAACTGCGACACACTGGTAGCGAGTCAGGCTTTTTTAGATATACTCTTTGAAACAGAGCAAGAAGGAGTTTTAGAAAATAGAGTAAAGCAAACTATTCTCAATTCCTGTCCTTGAACGTGTTAAATAATTCAGGGTCTGACTCTTCCCTTACAGGGCACGGACACGAGCCGTACATCCCCACGTGAGGCGGCATTTTTGCAGAGCCCCGAAAACTCTCGCTCATTTTAATTGAAAAATTATCTCACAACGCCGGGGTGTCTAACGATTTTCACATCACAAAAACACAGCCTATGGAGAAAGAGTTACTAGAAACCCAGGTCAGGAAGCGCCCCAGCTCTCGTGGTGGACCTGCTGCTGCCCAGGTGGGTTTCACATCTGGCTTTGGGCACTGCTGGTGCTCCCGTGGATGGGCTGGCCATGGATCGGCCTTGGAGAACGGAACCCAGCGTACTGCATCCTTGGAAAAAACTTAATTGCACCAGTAAACATAGAAAATATCCCGTCTCTCTCTCCAGAGGGGCTCACATTAGTGTTTAAATTCACTTTCTCTTGTCTTCCCAGTATAATCTTATTGCTGACGCTAAAATCCGTTCGGGTTTTTTATATCAAACTTGGTATTTTAAAACAAGGAGTGTTACGGCCCAGTTCTTTAATAAACCCCACTGATATGGATCCTTCAATCCCTTGTAGCGTTCAGGGAAATCTGTGCTCACAGATCCTGTTGCAGGGCAGGGGACTCACAGCTAATCTCTCTCTCTCCTGTTCTTTTTCCTAGTTGCATGGAGAGAAAAATGTGAGAAAATATAATTCCAGGGTACTGTGGCAGCATTAAACCGCAGCTTCGTACCCCATATATTGCCCTTATTAACCATAATCTTGCAGAGGGTATTAAGGTAAATGGTAAATGGTTTAATGGCAGTTTAATATTCTGCCCATACCCATAACAGACATTTTAGTTGCTTTTAATTGATGTAGCTGCTAGCTTTGTTAAACTCTCCAGGAGAGTAGTTCTCACTGGGAATGAGCCTCCTAGAAGTATCAGTTTGCAAAAACACAATAGTTTGAGCGATAATTGTGCAGAAAGAGACTTCTGGATTTCTTTGCAGTTGAATAAGAGCGTTTTGTTTCACTTTTGTATAACTCAACATCGGGTGCCTAAATTATAGTCAAACTTTCCAAACAGCTAAATAAAGAAATACATGGGTTAAGTCACTTTTAAGATAAAATGGCGACTGGAAGATTTTAGCCAAACAGAATATTTTTATAGCTGTGAGCACATTAAAAAAAAAAAAAAAAAGTTGTAGTAGAAGTCCTGGTGTTACTTAAACAGTAGCTTTCAGCACTCACAAAAGATATGGTATTAAATTATTTTCCACTTATAAATCAACTGGCCCTGGTCTATACATTAGCACAAGCTTTAGCTGGTTTTTGGCTTCTCACTGGTCTTCACATAACTCCATCTAACCCTGGATGAAATGCTGCTGGCATGGCACTGAGCCCCAACTATCACAACTAAAAATATATACAAACCCAGAAAGAGCATGCAGAAAATTATTGCAACTAGCAAAGAAAATTAAAGGGCTCTGCAATTAAAAAACCCTCTATTACTCCATTGGTCTGACTGGCAATCGCAATTCCTGTTTGGGGGGGGGATAAAAAAAAAGGGTAATTTCCTTGAAAATTAACTTTTAGATTTTTTTAAGCTGGTAAAAATAGTAGAGGATCTGAAGGTGTGTCTCAGCAGGTTTTGTCTGCCTGTCTAGCGCCGAGACTTTTTGCGTGATCAAAGAATACATGACAGCCAACGGATCTATGCTTGTAAATATCAAACGGTTTGTTCATGCTAAAAGACTTTATTGAAGTTTCCCACTTTTTAATCAGACAAGAGACATCCACCTCCAGTACGCATAGGAAAAGGGCTAGGATGATATTAAAATAATAAAAAGTACTAAATGTGACTTACGGCTAAGGGTTTTTCTGCCTATAACACGGGACTTCCATTAATGTCATGTTTGTAGGCTGAGAGGAAGCTGCAACCCTCATGATTTGCCACCGCACAGTATAAAAAGGGTTTGATTATACCAATATTAATAAGTCTGCAACGGGCCACAAGAAATCAGCCATGTTCACACACATGGCCTTTTAAAACAGAATTAAAAGCATAATAATGAAATGAATACGCCACTGACTTGGGGTTTTTTTGTTTTGTTTCTCCTGCTTTATGGTGAAATCCACAGCATCAAAATCTGCAACTGGCCCGTGGAGAGGTTTTCTATACTATTTCTCTCGCTTAGTATGATAATTTGCCCCCCCCCACCCCAAAAAGTTAAAAATGCCATTCTGAATGAGCACATGGAGCTCGGAATAAAAAGAGCCAATAATTTACAGTAAGACGATAAGAGTGTAATATTGCTTTAATATAACGCACTAATGAAAATTGCCATTGTAAGATAGATAAGACTTAATAATATAACTCTCATTGTGTTCTGTGAGTTGGAGGCTTTGGTAAGTTATATGTTAGTGCTGCGTGGCTGGCATGAATCCTGACAAAATTTTGAAGACTCGCCGTTTCCAGTGCCACCAGAGCCTGAATTTATTTTCCCTGGAAAAACCCAGGCAGGCACTTTCCTGCGCTGCGCTCCTCTGCCAGCTCCTGCCTGCCTCAGAGTTCATGGAAAGAGGTTTTCATTATTTTTAATGCAATTTAATACATTTATTTTCATCCCATTTTATACGTAGACTGAATTAGCTTTAAAAAAGGTCTCTCTGGCTTTTTTTAGTCTTTATCCTTTAACATACTGACATTTTTTAATGGCCAATGGGGCGATACAGGGAATGGCAGATTAATTTCTTGCCCTTATTTTTATGCCAGGGTAGCTCAGCATCGCTCTGTAGTGTTCCTGCCGCTTTCACAAGCATCTCCTATTTGCAACGATGAGGGCTTATGCTTCTGTTTATTAAGTGGCAGCTTGTTTAGCTGTGCTAATTGCCAGGAAGAAAACTAAAGTTCTTTCCTCTCTGCGGACCACTATTTATAGTTCGGAAGA
>NW_010535062.1:16681-18948 GCF_000687285.1 Phaethon lepturus | reverse complement strand
GCCCTGCACATATGCAGGGGGGTATTTGTGCGAATGAGGCTACCGTGCACTTACAGCAATCTCTTCTGCCAGAAGCGAGGAAATTATTTTGTTGGTGTAAGGCGGCTGGATGAGCACACAGCGTGGGTTTTACACCCAAAATGTGATTTCAAAGGGAAAAAAAAAAACAACTTTTGAGCAGATCCATGAAAAAAAAAAAAAGAGCTTTTTAACAGCATGGGGTTTGATATCAATATTTTGCGTGAACCTTTAGCAAATATTTTTGTAGTGTTACTGAAGATGCACAGAACTGCAATTTGTTCTCCAAAGGGGTTAGAGGCTGTTAGGAGGGGAGCCAGGGAGGAGAGGGGATTTATCTCAATCTCCTCTTTGACAAAAATCTCTCTGGAAGATGGTGATTTTTCTATATTATCCCACGGACCCTTCTGGGTTTTGTTCCTGAAATGCCCAGAAAGTTTTTCTGTACAAGTCCCACTACCAGAAATCCTGCCGTCCATTTTGGGGGAAGTACGTTGTTTTCAAAATAATTTGTTACTCGGTGTGTCTGCCCTTCCGGCACGACATGAGAGTAGCTCCGTCATGGCAGATATGACATATAAGAAATATATGTAAAAAAATCAAACCTGCTCTGGAAAGTTTATTTTTTGGAAATTGTTCGTCCACACAGAGTATAGAGAGAACTTTGTGTCATTACAGATGGAGTTCTCCAGTGCTCTGGACTACCCTTTTTCAATAAGTATTAAAAACACACTGATGCTTTAACATACACAAACTTATTTCTATGAACTTCTAGTGAGTCAGCTTTCACCAGCTTCTAGTACTTTTTATGGACTCTGTTTCTTACATCCCAAATAATGCTTACAGCCTTTAAATCTCAAAAACATACACCAATATTCATAAGTGTTGATTCTGAGATCAATATTTTCATGCATATTCACTAAAGGCAGCACGTTGAGCAAGGATAATCCAGCTTCATTTATAATCTCATGGTGCCTTAAGTGATGTGCTTTTTTGATTCAGAAATTAATATAAAATTAAAAAAAACCCAACATTGAAAACACGGGAAACAAATAGAGAAATGGAGGAAGATATTAAATAAGCTAGAATTAATTTTTGGAAGCGTTTTCTTACTTTGTCAGGATTGAAAAGAGGCCTTACTTATTTGAAATGATATATTTTACAGAGAAAGAAAACATTTATAAAATACATCCTCCCTAGTAGGTGAGGGTGGTGGGCTGGCCAGCTCTTCTAAGGACAACTCTTGTCTGATGGCAACGACGAGTTCATCTAAAAATGAACGGCACATTTTGAAACCCGCACTCCCATGGTTCACAGTTCAGCTTAGTGGCCGCAATTAGCAATTAAACGGGAGAAACAAATGCCTGTATTTTGTTGCAAGAGGGTTAGTTTCATTTCCGACTTGGAAATGACAGCGCAGACACATAAGGAGCAAAAAATCATGTAACACCAGGAGGAAAACACACCGCGTTCGCTGGGATGCTCAAATTATGCTGCATTAATATGCACGAAAGAATTAAAAGAATTAAAAGCCTTTTAAAAAAAGGGATTTTTTTTTTTTTAGTCATGTAGTGTCGTTGCTTATTCAACAACAGCCCGCTTCTCCTCCAAAGCAGTACGCTGGGTTTGAAAAAAAAACCCAACCCCACAGCGCTGTAGAGAGAGCACATGTTACATCAGACACAGTACCTGATTTTTCACTGCACAGCTTGTCAGCTAGATAGTCTGCCTCTTGGGCGATAAGTGAGAATATTTCATCTTCATACTCTTCTACGATACTTTCCCACTGTAAGGATGAAAAAAAGGAGGATACTCGTACTGTGCCTTTTTTTTTTTTTTTTTCTTTTTTAGCTAGAAGTAAGCAAGGCGGCTGCGACGCTGCGGCGAGGAGCCCCCGGCTCGCTCCGCTCTCCCTGCCCGGCGCAGCCCGGGGATGAATGGGGGCTGCCCAAGAATTAATGCTACCAAATATTACTTCAACTTTATGCCCAGCCTCACCGTTGTTTCAAAACCAGTCATGGGCTGGGGGGGCGAAACCCCTCCAAAAGGCATTTCACTCGGTTAGGGGATCCCCCCCCGCCCCCCTTTCCACCATGGACTCAGGGAGGAGGCACTCGCAATTTAAATAAAACAAGCCCATTTTGTATTCTGATATTAGTGGTCACGACGTGCAATAAATACAGCTCCCTGGCCACGCAGATGCAGCTCTGATTCCACCGCAGACAGAGCCGTCGACAGCGACGGGCGGC
>NW_010535062.1:0-16608 GCF_000687285.1 Phaethon lepturus | reverse complement strand
ATTGGCCTGAGTGCCACGAAACGGGTCTCTGACCCGCTGGGAAGGGTGGGGGAGCGCCGCTCCGGAGGGGTGCACCACCCAGCCTGCTGTTTGGCACCTTTTAGGAAGCCTGGGTTCGTATTAAGAGGGAATTCCTGTCCGCAGAATCCAGACTTCAACCCGTAAACACGGGGAAGCCCTTTAAGATGGGTGGGGGAAAAAAACATACTGAAATAAAACCTGCTTGCTGGGAGTCGTGCTCAGTACACTCACAAACAACGTCCTTTGCTGTGCTTTGCTAAAAAAATCAAACCAGCATCTGCTAGGACATGCAACCACCCCGAGCTGCCGGTGACCAAGGCAGAGCTGCTGCCTGCGCGCCTCGCCGCGAGCTCCGGCCCTCGGAGCGTGCACGCCGGCTTGCTCGCCAGGCTCTTTCCAGAACCCAACTGCTCGAAAGGCCATGGCCAGCACAACCCCATGGCTTTTTTTTTTTTTTTTTTTTTTTTTACACTTTCCACAAGAGCTAAAAAAAAGCCCAAACACCACATTCCCCAAAGCATTTAAAAAAATAAATATATATATATTTGAAGGTGGTGCTGGCATGGAGCCAGGCAGAGCACCTCGGTGTTTTTAGCAGAATTGGCTGAGAAAAATCCAACCCTACGCCACAAGGCCTAAGAAAAAAAAAAAGATGACATCCCTCCCCTCCTCCCCTAATTTGTCCATAAATATTTGAAACTACTTTAGTAGCAATCTGGATTTTTAGCCACTAGTACAATTCCCTTATTTCCTGCACATAAACCAACAGAGATATTTTTCTGATAAATGCTGATTTATATTTAATCAGAAAAAAATTCCCCAAGCAAAATGTAGTTTTGAACTGTTGGAGTTTAGGAAATTTGTAACGTATAAAGCATCCGGTATAATCCATGGGTTACTTCTGCAAGTGACGTGCCTTTTGTAAATGCTTTATTCATATTTATGAAGCCCTAAATAGACCCGAATAAGTTTCTAAATAACGTTATAAAGCATCTGACAAAACGCAGTGTTATCTCCAAATGCTCAGCCGGTTTTTGCGAGGAGTCAGTATGGAGTATGTTAAAATATGGCAATTCTCTTAAAACAAGGCACGATCTGCATGAATTTCCTAGTGATGAGAAAGAGTGGGCACGCTGACACAGCTTTTGCTGGAAAATAAAAGATTACTCATTTGTTATGTTGGCTTTCCACAAATTTCACAGGTTTGTAAGCATCAGATTAAATTCCAAATTTTTTCTTTTAAAGTCTGCATAGATTTTTCTCTTCTCGCTTAGGATCAAATCTCTCCCATTCTGTCCCAACAACTCTGTTAAGTTGTTCTCTGACTTTGCTAAAGGAACCTCATGGAGGCAAAAATTGACTTTTTTTGCTTATTGCATCACCAAAAACCCCCACTTCATACAGATAATGCCGAGTTAGATCACAGAAGGAGAAAAAGAGCATCCCTCTCGCTATGCAGAACTGTTGACACATTACATTACACACGTAATTAAAAACGTCAGCTCCAGCTAAGGTGGCCCTGGAGAACCTGCGCAGACCCTTCCAGCTCACGCCCGACGCGCCCCTCGTGCCCCTCGCCCTCCTCCAGAAGCCAGCTGCCCGGTTTGAAACCTCCCAGCAGCCCGAAGAGACCGCGGCGAAGGGAGACGGCCGCCGCCGGCGGGTGTTTCGGGCCATGAAAGCCCTTGGCGCTCCAGCCACTTGTTTCTCTAGTTGAAGCGGAGTTTGCAAAAGTCCCGGGCTTTCAGTTGTTGCTCTTTTAGCCGCTGCTCGCCAGCTCAGATGCAGCTGTTTAATACCTCCCAGGGGTTTTGTGCGGAAAATAATAGCTTACGAAACCTAGCTTCTCCCAGGTTCTACTATTTCAGCTTTATTTCCGAACAGCTGGTCCGTGTCTTTGTCCATCCCCTTCCCTCCCGGCCGCCGCGAGAATTCGGCAGGAAACCTCCGGCCGCTACCTACGCCCTGAGAGCCACCACCACTGGCAGCGGGGGTCAAAGAGCAACCCTCGCCCTTGGAAACGGGGACAAAAAAAAAAAACAAACCCCAAACTTCGCGCCCCGTCTAGACAGGTCAAGGTGCAAGATGCTCCTCTCCCTGTTGCGTCTTCCGGAAAGGGGCGTGAACCGGAGCCAAGTGCACAGCAAACACCCGCGCCGCATCCCTGCCCCTTTAGAAGACTTCTTTTTTTTTCCTTCTTCTTCTTTTTCTCTCCACCCTCTGCTGATCAAAGTAGGAAGTTTTCATGACAACCATAGTCAAAGGGCCTGCATCGCAAATGAACTCGATTTCGGCGATGTTGATATATCCCGGCTCCATTGTCTCTTTTCAGACACAGTATGAACCCTTCCGGTCTCAATGATTACATTACAGAAGGACTTTCACATGTGGGCTTCATTTGCACAAAGGGGTTGCCTTGCTTCACCACCATCTGGCCACAAATCAGATAAATAAAGGCAGGAGAATTAAAATTAAAGCTTAGAGGGGTTTTTTTCCCCCTCTCTCTCCCCCTTCGTCGTCTTCTTGCACCAGGGCCCATTATGAAATCCCTCCCTCCCCCAGTCACATTCTGGATGGGGAGACTACTTTTTATGAAACCTGGGAAAAGTGAAAAAGTGCCTAAAAAAAAAAAGACCAAAAAAAAAAAGAAATCTGGGAAAAGCAAAAAAGTGCCTTAAAAAAAAAGACAAAAATAATAGTAAGACTGCAGTCTTTCACTCCCAGCCCTGTTTGTAGGGCAGCGTAACCTATTTTACAGTAAAGACAGGCTTGTGCAAAACCGCGTTTTGCTATTAAAAGTCCGTCTCATCCACTGGGATGCAAATATTTTTTTTCAGGAAAACACAATGTCCCACAAGCTGAAAAAAAAAAAAGAAGCTGGTGGCAGCGGAAGGCAGTGGCAGAAGTTGCGTTCGAAACTTGTGCTCCAAACTTTGCTGCTTCTTCCTCCAGCCGGGGTGGGGAGTGGAGAGGCTCAGACACAGGCTAAGGGCTTTCCCCCCCAAAAAAAAGAAATATGTGGCAGTTTCTGAAGACAGAAGATAAAATAACCTGCGAGCATGGAGGAGGGTGTTACAGCCCTTACAACAGAAGGTGCGATTCAACCTCACAATCTAATTTCAGCCCTGGCATCACTTCTACTGAGGTCAGTGTTGCTCCGGGAGAGATTTTTTTTGCAATCTGATTGCTAGAGTAATAAATTGCACTAAATTTCATCCCCCTTCTAAGCTACCTCCAGGATAGTAACTTCAGTCAGCTGATGGGGAAAGCCACTTTTCATGGCTGTATTTCTTTACTCCTAGAGATATTCAATATCTTAAGCAGAAGGGTTTTACTCTGCAAATACTGGGAGAAGAAAGATTTTTCCACGTCTATATTCCAACCGACATCCAGGTGTGTAGTCCCATCCCCTGTCGCCCCTCTGCAGCCCCTTCCCGTGGCTTCCTGGCTGGTCAGGAACACTGTGAGTGTGGCTGAGCCAAAGCCCACAGATGCCACAGGGTACCCTGCCCAAAGAGAGGGCACTCGCATCTCCTGAACGTTACCATGCGCAGCAAAGCCAAGCACCGACCCGGGAGAAAATGCATCCGGTGTCTGACAAAAATAATGAACCCTCAAAATCCACGTGACAAATCCCACAAACTTACAGAAACGGTTTTGCCTGCATGTGCTTTTTTTTGGAGGCACGAGAAAGTTTTTGTGGGCGTACTGGCACCTATGTGACGTGCTTCAGGCTGAGCATGGCTTGTATTTAGCATCATTTTTAGATTTGGGCTGTATTGCCTTGCTACAGTGACGAAAACTATTTTAGAGAGAGCATATACATAAAGAAGGTGAATAAAAACATGAGCATAACTTGCCAACAGTTGGATTTACTAATTTTTTGTTTCTCTCCAATAAATCACAACGTTGGATGTGCAATCTCTGAACAACTTTGTCTTCCCTCATTTGTTTGGAGTCAGACTCACACTTCGGGTAGCGACTACTATTATACGAACACGTTCCTCATAAACCTGTGGACGCAGAAGCTGCCAAGATAATCTATTAATTTCTGTTGTCCATTTGTTTCCTTTTGCCTAGGGAAATTTTTGCAGAAATAACTGCAACTTGAGTTTAAGTGAATTATTTTTTGCTGAGCTGTGCTCTGCCCGGGTGTACAGGGCTCTAGGCAGTTGCGAGTGTTCTTTCTGAAAGTGTTTTAATAGTAAGAGAGGAATAAGTATTTGGACAAGTGGTGGAAAACTAAAGCCTTTCTTTCTATACTGTGAAGATTTTGAATAGTACTTGTCAATAAAGCAACTCCTATTGTAATTGTACCGGAGACATGGGCCTCCACCCCGAAAAAGCTGTCTCAGAGATACTAACCTCATTAAAATATGAATGAAAAGGCAGCCATCATTGTAATGGGAGAAAACCATTTACTCTGCAACAAACTTTATCTGCTATCTTTTGTAAAAATATAAATATGATATCCAGCAGATTTTTCTTTACATTTGTTGAGGAGGTTGATGAAGACACTTTTTTGTTTTTAAGTTTTCAAATAAGTCACAAAATCTGATCCTTCCCTCCCTGCTTTTTCTACTGAGCGTTTCAAAATTGGAAGCACCTTCGAATCATTTGAAATCTTTAAAAAGGGGGAGAAAAAAAAAAAAAGAGGCTTTGTTTCTTTGGGGCTTGTTTTTAAGGTTGAAGGAAACTTTTGCATTTATTTTTGTGGTTTTTTTCCAGAAATCTCATCCAATTTCAAAACAAAATAAGAAAATTCATTACAGACTACTGTGATGACACCCTAATAACAGTCAATTATAAGGTGCCCAAATGCCTGTTCATTACTATGTCTCTGTTAATCTAGTCCTAAATTTCTTGCTTGATAGATACCACAACCGGCCAAGAATACAATTGCATTACAAAGTGCAATGAAAAATATACAAAATGTAACTGCAGGAAGTAGGCAGTTTCAAAATAACCGAGCTGTCAGTCAAACTTTTGTCAAAACAATTAGATGTATCTGGTCATTTTTTTAATGAAATATAGACAGACTCGGAATGGATAATATGCGAAGCTTTAGATTTAAATAGGAATTGTTTCAAAGACTTGGAAGTAAGTCTTTTAAAATGTTTCATGTAGTTTAATCGTTATCTTTTCATCCACAAAAGTGTTCAAATCATTTTTGATATTAGTTAAAAGTCAATATTTAGAAGTGAAAATTCAAACCTCCTTTGCTCTAGGCTAAAACAGGAGGAACATGAATGCTGAGCTACTCTAAAGGCTGATGGGATATATAATTAGCTATTATGTTAATTGAATCCACTGTGAGTTTGTTGTATGAGATTTCTTCATATAATATGCAAATAGCTTCCAAGGTTTAGTTTTATTAGACAATATAATTAGAAATCTTCTAAAGGAGTGAATTCTAATGAGGCATAATAAAGCTTTGTAAAATATCTGTTTGCTGGGTGAGCAGACCACCTGGGCTTAATCAATACCAGGAACCTTATTGTGTAATGGCATATTTTAAAGAAAGTTTAAGAATTTACCTTTTTAGTTCCATTCCTCATAGTTTTATTTTGGGAGAAGGAGAGTTTAGCAAGGAAGGAGGTGAAATTCTTGTAATAAGGAAGGAGGTGAAATTCTTGTAATCTGAGGGGAGGAAATAACTGCAAAAATAAACGATTCAAATTCTGCTTATTTAAAAGAAAATAAAAATAAATTTAAAAAACCCCTCTCCCAGCTGTAGCGTCAGTTATGTGCGTCTCGAGACGCTTAAAGTGAAACGTTACATGAGCGAAGTTAGCCATTATTCCTGCCATTAAATGCCTGCTTGAAGCAGATGTACATACTTTAGCTTCCGTAGTGTAACTAATCAGCGTAACTTCACTTTTAGTAAGATAGCCCAACATGTTAATATGTGGAATTAAGCACTCTCTTCTAAAGGAAGAAATTCACACCAGGGTATTCCAGAGCCGGTCCTGAATTCCACCCTCACATTCCACTTCCTTTAAGACCACCACTAAAGACAAAGCTTAAACTATTTTAGCTAATGCCAGAATGCCAAAAATGCGTAATCTCTCATCTAATTTGCCTTGTTCGCACTTTAGACTGTGCCAAAGCTGCACTATTCAGTCTTAATATTAATTGAAAATAATAAAGACAGGATACTTTGTGCTAGCGTAGCATTCAGAGAGGGCATTTTTTTTCCCCCGTCGACAATAATCAGTAGCAACACGTTAAGAAAGAACCAGGAGCCCCAATTAAAGCAGTAGATGTAACCAAGCTAAAAAAACACATGGTTATGGCCGGTGCCCTGCCAGCCCCGCTGGGGAGGAGAGGCAGAAGGCGACCCAAACTACAGCCAGGCGAGGTGTCCGGGCAGCCAGGCTGCAGGCACCTAGGAAAGGTCTCATTCCTTCATGCCGTACCCGAGTATCTCTGGTCCTATGCTTCACAGAGATGCTCTCTGCAATGCCAAAAATCCAGCAAACCCATACTTAATAAAGGCGATATTGTGAATATATCATAAACTTACCCTGCCTCACATAGTATATTATAAAACTGTTGTACCTAGGTCTGGGTGGAGACCTAGCCGGTACAAGTAGCCATCCATTAACACTTCTCTGATCCATACACTTAAGAAATGCAGCAGCAAGTGCTTGTTCCTCTGAATAATGAGGATCTCAGCATGGCAGAAAAGGATGACATTGTACACATCATTTTCAGCCAAAAAAAAAAAAAAAATCAACCGTGTTTGTTTGCCCAAGTTCTGCTCTAAGCCGTTCAGAAGTTGTTTGTGATCTCTCAAAAACTCCCCCCTTCCCAACCACCACTTGGGGAAACAAACAGTCAGTCAAAGCCAACCTTCCTTCCCAAATGTGAACTTTATTCACACTCCGTTTTTTTATTTCTTCCTTAGATTCAAAGCGTCTGGAGAAGACAGCCTGGAGCAGTCTTCAGAAATCAGGACCATACCCCGGAGAATTAGTGTCAGAAGAGGATGTTACCTGTTTGCCTTGCTTGCTATCCTCCCCTTACCCCCTAAGGGAACAAAACCAGGCAGATTCTGCCTAATGTTAATTAAATCACTCTGTTAATTAGAAGTAAGGTGCTTTAGCAACAAGCAAACAAAGGGCCCTATTCCTCCCTTGCTCTGCAGGATGGACTCAAACGCACTCAAAGGCTGACTGGATAAACTCAGAAAGCAAAAAGAAGCTGAGGAGGAACCCGCGTGCTTTGATCAGCCTTTCCCATCTCTTCCCCTGGCAAAATGAGCTCTCCTGACGAAGGGCTGCCTGAGAGGGACACCAGATGCCATTAGGAAAGGCTGACTAGGCAGAGAAACTGGGACCAACTCATGTACGTGACCGAGTCCCCAGCAAAGGAGAGAAAATATGAAAAAAAACCCCCAATGTTTGATAGTCTGCTGTGCTGGAGAAGGTTTAAGTGTTTGGTCCCATGGGCCACATCTAGACTCAACAGGCACCGTTGCAGGCACTGAAACACAACTGTCTGTGCCATTGGGCTTGGGCTTGGGCCAACTCCTTGGTGGGGACAGCTGGGGAGGTCTGTGGGGTGAAGGGCTGGAGAGGTCAGGTTGGAGGTGAACACCCCATCTTGGGAGTGTGTGGATGGATGTCACCTCTTGTTGGGAGGCCTTGGTGCTGGAGAGCACATCATGGAGTTTCATTTAGGTAAAGCAAGCGAAGATGAAGTGCTGGACCTCTGGGGGTTCCCATGGGAGCCAGATCTGAGCTGAGTAATGGTGCATCCCCGGAGCCATCGGTTCCCAGCTCGGGGGTGATGCTCCCCGCTGATGCCAGCTGGGCCACCTCTTCCCCAGAGGTGACACCTTGCACCTCCTGAACCTCTTTTTCCACGCCCATGAGCAGATGAGTCAAAAGGGTTGCTACTCCCTGGTGTTCAAAATAAAAGAGCAGGCTCTTCTCATTGCTCTATTAAGGTCATAATTTTAAAGCAGCAACATGCCTGTCAGGGGACAGGCTGTGACTGCAGCGCAGGAAATAACGCTGATAAAGGGAAACCCCGCTGGAAATTTTTAACTAGTCTTATACATGATAGTAGATAAAATTTTCTAATCCGCGGACATTTCTACGCTTCATGGATTGCCTTGCTAAAAGCTCAGGATTTCTCCAACTCCTCTGTCCTCCCCCAGCACTCTCCACTCCGAAAGGCAGGTCTGCAGCCTCCCCCCATGCTCCCTGGGGAAATCCAGCGCATCCTCCGCAGCACGAAACCTGCGCCGGGAGTATCGCACGAGCCTCCATCCACCGCTGCTGCTTGCACGCTTCCAGGGCAAGTAAAGGGTGGCAGGTTTCAGCTACTTGACTGCAGCCTTCTAAGACCACCTATAGACTTAAGCCTGTTAAATTAACCTTAATACCTTCATTATTCCTCTGCTGGATGGTAACCATCTGGCCATGACTTCGTGTTGCAGTTAACCTAGGCTGCTGCTTAGGTTTCAGCTGAAATCACTGGTTTTTGTCCGCACTATCACAGCACTGACCGAGGCTGGGACTGGTTTAAGCTGGGCTATGTCTCCCCAGCATCAGTAGGGATGTGGATCAGTGAATCCCATCCCAACTTACCCCAGAGTCAAAGCCGCCAACTCTGCCAACTTTACAGTGAGGATATGGGCACACTGCTCATCCTCTGGCTGTCCGGTGCCCACACTCATCCCTCCATGAGTACAAGGGGTTGGAAAAACAGATCTCCTCATAAATGATGGCTCCGACATACTTTTATCTTGGCTTTTTTCTTTGTTTGGAGATGCAGTTAAAGCAGTATAGTTTTCACTTAAAACAAGCTCTGATATGACGTTAGTAGCATGGATGCTGCCTAAGCTAGAGCTGTGATAGCTCTCCATTTTTGCTTAGGGGCTGGATTTTGTGTTTCCTCTGCCTGCTCCATCCCCACTCACTCCACGTGTGTGTGAAGTGCTTATGTACCCCTCATCCCCGGGACAGGACCGCCTCCCATGGCCCCATTTACTAAGCACTCCCCTACCACAGGGCCATTTCTGTCCCCCAGGTCCCATGTGCACATCCCCACTTGTGCAAGGAACGATGAAATACATCACACAGTCCTTGTGGCCAGCAGCCTGGGGTGACAAGCCTGTCCTCAGTCAACAGCAAGAGAATTTTTTTTCCTTTCCTCTTCCTGGACAGAAAGTAATACACCCTTTCATTGCCTGAGAAAGCTCTTTCCACCTCTGTTAAGCCACCCCAGCCCAGTGACACAAAACCTTTCGAGGCGAGGACCATAAATTAACAGACAAAAAGAAAAAGCCTTACTGGCAAAAGGCAGCCCTGGCGGGGCTGCCACGTGATTTTATCACATAATTTCTTTTTTATTTCTTAATAGAGCTTTCAGTTGCATGCTGCATTGGTTTTTGAATGTCCAGAAAACAAGAAGTGAGCAGGAGGTTTTGTTCAAAGATATTGCTGGGTCACGAAGTAATATGAAGACACGACAAATTGTTCATTTGAGGTGTATTTTAAACCATTGCACAGCATCATGTTATTCCCCACTTACAGTAAACACTTCAAAGCGTTCATCCTTTGACTTTAGTGGGACACAAGCATACACCTAGACGCTTAACCATATGTGTCATATATATATACATATATATATGCTTAAATATATGTGTCATGCTTAAAGAGGGTATCTAGGTGCACTGGATCCAGAAGGTCCAGAAAAGCCTCACTCCAGTTTCTCAGCACAAAATTGCTGTGAGTGTGCCTGTCCTGAGAAAGGACATCCAAGTGTAGTTTAAGGCTACCTGAATGATGGATGAAGAGCAGGTGTGATCCAGGTGAGCTCTGCACACAGAAGAGCAATTGGCTGCCCAAGTTTACCTATTTTACATCAGATTTTCTACGGCAATGCACAAATCCCAGCCTATGTCTTGTATGGTATAAATCCTGCTCAAAACTAGGGAGAGCAGAGCGCTTGTCCCAGCTTCAAGGGAAAGCTGTAACTCACAAAGCTGGGATGTTTGAGACATGGAAAGGGAGCACAAAAGCCACAGGCTTCTCCACTGCTGCCTGACGAGCCCCAAGGAGCACCACCAGCATCCCGGCAGCCACAAGAAAGCCATGTATTACCTCTTCCTTCAGTCAGTCTGAACAAAAACAAGGGCATTTAGCCTTTGCGAAAGGTATTCCAGGAATGTTGAAGTTTTGGTGGGTTTTTGCTTTTTCTTTCTCAAAAATGTCTACTGCAAACATTTAGAGCTGCCCTCCAACACATCTACCCGTATACCTGCCCAGGGGAAGCCAGCGGAAATTCATAACCTCACCTAGGAGCAATCTAAACTAAGCTTCCCTACCACAATTCCCAAAAAATTGACTCTGAGTAACTCAGCAGTGGTGAAAAGAGATCCAGTTGATAAATAAACATCACCAACTAATTCTGTGCAGACTTATCAGCTATCGCTTACCAGAGGCAAAGGGGATTATCACCCCAGCTGGCAGGAGCGGCCGCCTCTCTGCTGCACTTACAGGTACCAAAGGTCAGCTTCTTCAGCGGCTTGCTGGGATTCCCTGCGTTTCTCCAGGGAGTTAACCCCCATTCTGCAGAAAACTAAGACCTGATTTTACTTAAACACTAACAAATGTTTATACGCGTAGGGAAATTAACAGTAAGAACTACTTTCTGGTTTTATCTTAAGGGGATGGTTGTCCCTGAAGCATCCCTTGTGTACAGTTGGTAGGACGAAACCCAAGTCTGGCTGCTTTTCTGTTCAGTGCATGAAGGTACTCAATACAATTGGATATTATTTCAGCTAAAAGGTAGAGTTGAGAGCAGTTGATTGCTTGAATTAAACCTAATTTTCCACATTTAAGCCTTTCTTAAGAGAAATCTCTTCTTCTTCTTCTAGCTTGGTTTCTAGGATGCTTCTAGGGCTGGTAGATGCAAATATTCCAAGCACATGCATATTTCTATGAGCCATCTGCTTTAAGGATACATTTGTTAATGCCTTAAATACAGCTGTGTAACTTTTCCAGATTACTGTAAGCGTTCATGAGTGTTTTTCTACAGCAAAAGTGCATACAAGCCTACAAATACCAAAGCAATCTGTTTTCAAAGCAAATGCAAATTAATGGGGATGACTGCATACACAGAAACATAGCACAAAACCAGGCATACCTGCACGCCATGAGCTAAGTGCCATGGGCATAAATCTGTGTTGAACCCCAGGCTCCGAACCCCTGAATATCCGGCCGTCACCGATTCCCCATCCCACAGCGATAGACTCCACGTGATATTCAAGAGATGATTATGAGAGTATTACCCCACCTAGCACTGCTGAAGAAAGGCTCCCACGCTGAAGGGAGTCACAAATAATTAAATGTTTCAAAACACAATGGATATGACATGCTTTCAAAATAGCATCTATAGAATCACTTCCACTAGGGCGAGGAGCTCTCGGGAGGGAAAGCCCTTTCACTCACTTCAGTTGATTACCTGTATAAAAGGGCTTAATTTCTCCAGAGCGTTTTCTTTCCAAATCACCTCCTTTTACCAGAGCCATTGTAACAGGAATGGCACGTACTCATACAACCCATGAGATGATGCTTGCCCAGACAGAGCTATGAGGACATGGGTCCTGGCTAGATTTAATTATTAACATGCATGTAAAAAAAAAAAAAAAAAAAAAGCAAAAAAATTGCCATTCCTGGGCTTGTAGTTCACTGGTAAAATGCCCGAAGTATTAGTCAGAAGTCATCTGACCATGACTTAAGACTTCAGCTCAGGGTGTTTCAGTGAAGTCTGGGAGCTTTTTCTTGGAAATCACCTTTTCCATCCCCATTCTGCTAACCTAGACCTATCGAGAGATGTCCTTCCTTCACCCAGTTTGACAAGCAGCAGGTTCCTGAAGGATTTTAGCATCCCCTGGCTAAAAGCCAGCCCAGCTCCTGGCCCTCTTCAACACCCATTTGGGAAGAAGGGGTTGCCCAGCCCCCTTGGCCACAGTGCCCCATAAGCCACTTGCAGGCTAAAATCTCGCATTTTTTGGTGGGTTCCTGGAGTTGTGTCCTAAACGGGCAGTGCCATTTTCAAACGTGTTTTGCTGGAAGGTGCTGGATGGTCAGCGGTTTTAAAAGATTGCCTCAGAAACAGCTGCTGGGGAACTTAACTACAATCACCCGTTAAGAACATCTTGGCCAAGTGAAAAGTAATTTCCTTAAAAACTAGCTCAATATGTTAAAATCCAGAAATAAATTAAATACTTCAAGAAAAAAATAATGTACCATTTTAAAGCTGGGTAAAACAAGCGGATACTCAAAATTGTAGGGTAAGGCAGAGCAGATCACACACACAAAACTAGTATCAACTTTTAACATCTGCGGTGAGCTGCTATTGACTTCCTATGATCAATAATTTCAACAACTGTCCCTCCGCCCTTGATACCCCATAGCTAATTCATGATCCATGTCCCATTTTATCTGATGGGAGCCAGATCAGGTCATTGGATACTTCTGTGTTTATTAACTTAAGACACATTTAGTTCTTCGGTAGTGTATATTTATATATGGACTTCCTGGGGGTTTTGTGCTCTTTTTAAGGCTAATTACAACCTGTTAGGAAAATGCCCTTAAGTTCTATAAATACATTCTCAACTCTGATCATCGTTTTATACAGATGTTTTCTCTGGGATTTTCTTTAATTTAAAAAAATATTTAAAAATGCATATGTAAGGGAGTGAGATTAAGAAATAAAAGAGTTTTGGGTAGGCATGCGTTGCTGGAATGTTCATGGATTTGTGGGCCAAGAACTTTATGGGATGTAAACTTTTTTACAAGCCTGAGATGAATGACGATAAAGCACAGGTGTTTCTAGAGAAACTTGATGGAGATAAATGCAACCAGTCTGGAATTTCTTATTGCCAACATTACATTTCAGAGAGAAGTTTGCATGGTGGCTGTCTGTTAAAAATAGGATGTTAATGTCCCTGTGTGCGCACAGGTATGAGGCTGGTGCCAGTAGAGGTGCAACTGGGTGAGGACACACACATGTTTTAATTCCTGTGGGTTTTAATCTGGCATTTACTGGGTGCCGATGTTCTCCCTGGAAAGCTGGGTCTGACCTGCTGGCCGCAGAGCCCTCCCTTGGAAATACTGATTTGTGTCGTTGGGATCTTCTTCCTCATCACCTTCACGCTGTCTCTTCAGGAAATGGAAAAACGTGAATCACTGAGCAACTAAACAACTTAAAACTCAGATAGTGATGGAGATAAGAACAAAAGAAGAATAATTAAGCATTAAAAATCCTATGTGAAAATGACTTCATTCTCAAGTGGGTATAAAACTAATATACGTGTGGGACATTTGAAGAGCACCAAAAGCTCATGAGATCCTGCAGTGAAATTTAGACCACAGCTAATTTTATCTTCTCTGAGGGAATGGTTTTTCCTTTTATCCTCCAGTTTCCAAATTTTCAGGGCAAACTCTGACTTCACCTATTTAAAAAATACCTATTTTTATTATAAAAATTATTTGCATTAGAAACACCTTTGGGCAAAAGCTGATTTTCTGTAATGTCTTTATGCTGGGTCCTGTAGAGTTGGTTGCTCCATGATTAAGACTTTTGGTACTACTGAGGTACCAGCACTAAACAGTAGCAACTTTTTAGTGCATCCTTAGTGTGTCTTGCTTCAGGAGAGATGGTGCAACCACTGCAGAGTGGGATTATTGAGGAAAAATCAATTTGCTTTGTAACAAAACACAAAATCCAGTTCTTGTGAAAGTTTGTGTTAGCTTCCATACAACAAAATCTTGGTAATATCTGGGAGTGGGAAAGCATCTTCCTCCTTCTCCAGAAAGCCAGGCACCAGTTCTCCATACTGGAAACAGTGTGGTCCAGTAAATGGTAGCACCAGGCTCCGGGTTCTAGCTCCACAGTTGACCAGCTGAGTCACATAGTTGGCTATGCCTCTGTTTGCCCATCAAAACGTTCCAAAACAGCAACCTTGCTTCTATATACATACCAGGGGCTGAGCTAGGCTTGGATGGAGATTTTTATTTCCATTTGGATAGTTTGAAAGGATTTGGGGAAGCAGGCTGTGAGGATGCTCTGTTGTCTATATTTTACCAGTATCTTTAAGGTGTTAGACATGCCTTTAGCTTCTCCTCCTTGCGAGAAAGTGCAAGCCAGTAAAATGGGTGGCTCCCAGGGTGGGAGATTAGACCCGTTCACACCCCAGGGGATATTGGAAGTGACAAGAATATCTAAGAAGAGCTTTAGAAGTACAGCTTATCCTCCTCACATTGCCAATCTGCCTTTTGCTGAGAGCTGCCTGGGAATGGATTTCCCACTGGATTAATTAATTCTAATTATGACCTTCCATCATCTACCCATAAATCGGCTTGGTGTGGACGTAGGTGAGATTTCAAATACAGGCTGCCCATTAAATATACATATATATATAGATATGTATGTATATCTGTGCGTGTACATACACAAGCAATTCTCCATCTGGGACTGCACGACAACTGTGCTGGATGCTGTGTGCGCACACATCGCCAAAGGATATTCCTGTCTCTGTTGAATAATGAAAGCCAACCAGGCTGGCAGGTAGGTAGAGAGTGGCATTTTATAAGTGACCTGTATCTTCAATAGCAGATGTTGGGTTTTGGACAGATTTCTTTTTTCTTGGTTTGTTTTTCAGCAGAGCCACCCAGGCTCCGCTTTCCTCCAACTACAGTCAACCTTAGTTTTGTTTCTGGGTTAATTTTCTCCTCTCAGCCTTGCTTCCAATGCGCTCCAGGATCTCAGTGGGATCTCTCAGGGTTGCAGCAGTGCCTTCGAGGCTGTCCTCAGGGCTGTTGCAGAGCACCACTAAAAGCACCCACAGCCTCCACTTCTAGTACACTGCAGAGCATTAAAAACATGGATATTTACTGGACACTGACATATAAATTAATACTAAGAATGCTGTTTAAAATAATGCACTGGATAGGGCCTGAGGGGTACCAAGCCAAGAAAATGACTGTAAATCTTCCATCTGCAACTCATCCCGTTGAGTGTGGAACATGTGCTGCATCTTCACCTGATTAACCCAGCGTCCCAGATTAGACCGGGGGTACAGGGCTGCCCCAGTCTTGCTATTGCTTGCCCTTGGCAGCATCGAGCAGGCTATATTCTCCCTGCAAAAAGACATCGAGGTCTCATAGCCTCATCAAGGAGCTCAGCTGCTGCCACACCTCTTGGGTGATGTATATGGCATTATCAGAACCCAAGTCTGGCCCAGTATTTTCTTCTTTCCAGGAAAAGTTTTGTAGAAAACCATTTTTTTTGCACAATATTTTGATCAAGAAGATTAAAAAAAAGAAAAAAAGAGGGGAAATTATCACAAATTATCAAACAGGAGAGAAATAAAGAAATAATTCTCCTTTTCCTGATACTCTGCTGCACAGCTTCTAACACAACAGTTGCAGTAAGTATCAGCTACTGTTTGTAATCCATATATGTGGAACCATATGTTTTACAGACTGGATTAAGGCAACCAAAGTCCACCTGATCTTGTTGTCAATAAATCATATAGACCCAGAAGGACTCACAGGAATCTCAGGAATTGAAAAGCCATAGTTACCTCTTTGCCTTATAACATTACCAGTGATTCACAGAAACGGTAAAGAAAACTCGTAACTACTCTGAAAACTGTAGTCATACATAGCTGCTCTGAAAATACGAGTCTGTTTCAAGAGTATCAAACTTGAATTGCAGGGAACTCCTGTAGAAAATGAGAGAAACAGCTACTCCTTTATCTTTTTTGAATGAAAAATCATACTTTACAGGATCATATCATTTTGATGATGCTTACAGGAGCATCATGCCCTTTGAACAACTTTTTGCAAGATCAGGATAATGAGCAAGTAAAGCTCAAAAAGACCTAATTCTTTTATCTAAGTTAAAGGGATACACGGCAGAACCGCTCGTCTTTAAACAGAAGCTATATATTTTAATGCCTCCACAACTCCTCCCACAATCCACCTAACTCGAGCACAAAATTTTCCTTGGGGTTTTTTTTGGTGGAAAAAAAATTGAGCAAAAAGATCCGTGTTTAGGAAACGGGTACTGCCAGGCTAAAAAAAAAAAAAATAAAAAAAAAATCCCTGCTTCGCCGTGACTCTTAGTGCAGGTCAGGCCACCTTTGGGGGCATCCTTTTGGGAAAGCATCGCCCCGAAAGAGTGCCTGCCCTGCAGCCCAGAGGTGTAACCGCAGTAGTGCAGTCCAGCCCCGGCGCAGCCCGGCTCCGCGCGCGGACCTCAGGGTGAGTCTTTTTAGGTTTTGGGTGACCCTTCACTTCTCTCTGTGTGAAAGACACATCGCCATCGCATAAACAGAGCAGGTGTTGTTGCCGGGGCAGGCTCCTAGGAGAAGCCCGAGAGCTCCTCTCCGTTACCTTTTTATAAACCGCAAGAGAATGGGAAAGTACACTTAAGACTTTAAGTTCCTATGTGCGAAAAATTTAAATATTTTTTTTTCTGCCTTGTATTGAGTTTGCGTGGCCAGGTTTCAGTGGGGGAAGGGCGGGCAGGAGGGACTTCTGTGAGCAGCTGCCAGAA
>NW_010535061.1:0-1836 GCF_000687285.1 Phaethon lepturus | reverse complement strand
CCACCGCAAGCACGCGGCTGCGTGTGCGCGTGTGCGGGCACGAGCCGCTGCTCTGGCACACGCACGGGTCTCTCCCGCTTTTGTGGGCACCCAGAGGGACAGGGAGACCCCTTGTCTGCCACGGTCAGTCGGGCAGCGTGGGGCAGACCACAGATCTGATTTTGCACTGTCAACATTACACTGCAGAAAGTAAAGAGATGGAGAGCAAGTATGAACTTCTCCACTTGAAATCCAGAAAGATTCCGTTCCTTTCCACCACAGTTGCCACGCTGGTGCACATGGTATTTTTCAATATCTGCTCATCTAACCCAGAGCAGAGGGAAACTTGGAGCTTGTTCCTCGTGCAAGGGCTGATGCAGAGGTATTTTGGGCATTTGCACTTCCCCACGGAGTATGTCCTTAGACAAATCTGGAATCATGGATGGATTTTCTAGAGGCAGTGTGTGCCGGCCACAGTGGCATTGGGCTCAGCAATCGGTACAGACATCGTGAACAACATATATTTAAGAAATGGAACAAAACTGCAGGGCTTGGCAGCGCCTGTCCACAACAACCGTACCGTGTGTCAGATCGGCTGACATGTTTTGACCATCAGTGCGGAGTGCCGCAATGCTCTCGGTGACTGGCGGGCTTCTGCCGGCTCTCCAGAAACGGGGCTGCCGGCCGCGTCCAGCAGGACGAGAGCCGAGACCCAGAGCTGCTCCTCGTCCACGGCCCCCTCCGGGCAGGTGGCTCCGAGCGAGGAGGGGTCTGCAAAGGATTGTTGTTTAGCTCAGAGGACCTGGTACAAAGCAGCACTGGCAATATTTTGAGCTACATTTCTGAATCATCGCTGCAACATGTCGTGTTTCTATAAAAAGAAACCAAGGACAGATTTGAAACCGTCAATGTCTTCTTTGCCTGGCTAAAATCAATGATTTTTCCAGTCCTTGCTGTCTACACGAGAAGAAGAAACGTGTGGGGTTCCTAAAGACTGGACCTGGATTTTTTATCTTCAAATGGTATGGTGTAAAATCAGAGTGCAGTATGCACTGGACACCTTAAACAGGAGAGGTGTTTTATACACAGGTGAGAAAGCACGGCTACAAGACTTGCACCAGCGTTGCACATCTGAACTCCTTTGGCTTAGGGTAAAGGCTGGCCCGACAGCAATACGCCGTGTCTGAAGCACAGCATATGCCTTCTTGCCCTGGGATCCCACCTGCTCTTCTCGTGTGAACTTGGGCGGCTGCAGCATAAGCGGCTGTGCAGGACCCTCCTAATGGGGACATGTGTAAGGCAAGGACTTAAGGCAGAGTTTCCAAGTGTGTGACCTAGAAGCACGAGTCTCATTTATATTACTATAAACGGGAGCTTGGGAGCTTCTGAAAATCCCACTTGAACCCCTTCTTCTGTGTATGGAAATAAGACATTAGTTGACTTCAGAAAGGAGCCCTCTCTTCAGCTAAGGCTTCCAGCAAAGAGAACGTGGGACCTGCATTGTTCTACAAGAGATGGCTGGAAACCCATTTGATTTCCCACTCGGATAGCAACAGCAAGGTGACCTGAGAAGGGCAGGAAAGGGAACGGAGGAGGACGAGGTGGGAAGGCGGTGATGCTCAGCTCGCTCTCCCTCTGAAGGATCCCAGTGAGGACACGGCTGGGGCTGCCCCAGACCAGCCCTGCTGGGGGCTGGCTGTGCCTGTGGGCCTCCAGCACAGCACGACCCCGCTCGGCCGCGCTCAGCCGCCTCCTCCCTTTCCCCTTGCGCTGTGTCGGGTGCTCTGGGTGCAGAAAGCAGGGCGAGAGACGTGTGCCTGGTGCTGCCTGTCGGACGGGGGATGGCGTCACCCCACC
>NW_010535060.1:0-8385 GCF_000687285.1 Phaethon lepturus | reverse complement strand
GCGTGTGCACACACGGGGCGCTGCCTGCTGCAGTGCGGGGAGCGGAGGACGTGGGTTTGTATCGATGTGAACCCGCCGGCACGTGTGTGGGCGCATCGCTGCGCCGTGCTTTCTCCAGGTTCATGTCAGGGTCTCGGATTCCCAGGGGCGCGTGGGGAAGGCGGCCTTTAAACCTGCGTGCCGTCTGCCTGGTGCCAGAGCAAGGCCCAGTTCTGTTGGTGTGTTCGTCAGGGCCTTGCCTTCTGGCCGTTCCCCAAGGGCAGACGTTCAGTAGTCTCGATGGGCACATGTAATTTTACATACATATATTTTCACATTTTAAAAAGCAGTTTCCCTTATGGACTGTTCATATGAGAATATATAAAGAATGCATAAATCCGTTCAGCTGGTTGGTAGGTGTGTTTGACACATGCAAGAGGCTGCACAGCAGGATCCAGCCCATGGTGGACTGGGGTTGACAGCGTGGAAAGGGCCAGAAAGCTTTGTCACTGGGCTGAGCTCCCAGGCAGGAGGAATCCTCTGACAGGGACGCACCTCACACCTTCCTTGGGCTCCTGCTGAGTGACACTGCCTACAACGACACGCTAATGTGTGAGGCTGGCACAGCCAGCTGGCCAAAGCATTCAGGTTATCAAAATTAAGTGGCTAAGGCAGGTGTTCTCCCTGGAGTTGTAAATCTGTTTTCCTTACAGCGTTATTCTTCTAATTCCTGTGAGATTTTCCTGATGAACACTGTGTCTTCAGAATAAAATGCAAGCAGCTCTGAGCAATGGGGTAGCATCAGACCTACTGACTGGCAAACACTAGCCCAATGTACTTGGTGCTAACCTCTGTGCAAGGCTGGCAAAATTTATCTTTTTCTAGCTTCCCTGCCAAGTGGCTGACTTCTCTGACAAAGAGTTCACTTATGTCAGCTGTCCCTTCTGGTTCCAGTCAATTGGTTTGCAAGCAGAGCATGAGGATTTCTGGCTGACTCTGGTTTGGACATACAGGCTAAGTGTCATCCTTGCACAGCCCATAAAACTTTTGGAGAGAGAGTTGTGGCAGAAAGCAAGATGATATCTCACGATCCTTTCCCTAGTATGTAAATTTGATGCCAGAATTTGACCTGTAGCATCTTTCTAAAATAACGTCACTAATGGTGTAGTCTCTGCTCATACAGCTGCTAGGCAAACATTCCAGTTCTTTTGTTTTATTTTTGTAGTATGCTTACATGTATTATGACCTTTTATCATTAATATTTACACAGTAAGCATAAAATATTTTGGCTTATTTATGGTTTTTGTGAATTACAATAGCATGCTTTCAGTCAGCTCAGCTGGTTCTCCAAAACATGATGACAATACACTTCTTACAACTGAATCCTTATGAGTAGATTCTTGGCTGGGCTAAATTGACTTCAATGGAGCTGTGCTGCTCACCCAGCTGAGGATCTGGTCTTTAAAATGGAATATGAGGCAATGGTCTGTAAGTGAGACTGATTTAGTCTATCTTGCAGAAGTTTTTCTTTAAGCAGTAGTTTTGCAGCAATGTTATCAGATTTCTATCTCACTTTTAAATCCCATTCATACTCTGAAATAGGACTCACGTGAGACTGAAAGACCTGTGGCACTTGTTTGTAGAGAGATGACTTTCATTCAGTATGAAAAAGGAGTTGTGAGTCAAAGGTTCATGTTTAATGTGCAGCAGGGGCACATGTCTGTAAATGAGCCGGAGAGATTACATGATGTCTTAAGGAGCCTTATTTATGCAAAAGGACTAAAGTGGTCACAGCTCAACATTGCCTATTGTTTTATGGTAACTGGTTTGCATTATATGGTTGTCTACATGGCATCGGAGTTTTAAGTTGGATACAGCTTCCTGGCCACTCCCTCCTCCCCTCAGCACTCTCATGGAAAAAGAGAAATTTATCTCACAAGGCTACTCTAGGGACCAAAACTTTCAAAAAAAGCATTACTATGTGACCTTTTTTCTTGGTAAATAAGGAGTGGCAATTACTAAGAAAGCACAAACAGTTCTGACAGGAGACTTTATTTTCTATTTCTGTGTGTGTTTATGTAAGTGTTGTTATTTATCACTTGTATGTCCATGTATTGCCCTTGGCTTACGGATAGAAGCTAAGCTTTGAACCCCCAAACCCTTCGATATCCACACTACTACATGGTGTGGCCATAGTCTGGTGTAAGATCAGACACAGCAGGGACTAATTTCCTAGAGCTCTGCCCCAACAGACAGTGGGATAGCAACTGCTTCAGGGCAGCTGGTTCTGGGAACATGAACCTAAGCTTGAGCGCAGCTACCAAAGGCAGCCTAGATACAGCACGATCCAGGCCCACACACGAATCAGGGACCTACACACTAACTGAATGAAAACAGAGGGTTACTATTCTAGGGCATTGCGGGGGGGGGCGGTTTAAAAGTGCCCATGACTTGACCCACATACTTAGTATTTCTTAGGTATTTAGCTGCTGCTGCTTGCAGTGTGAAATGATACCTCAAGGAAACTTGCTGATCTGGACTATCAATGGGATTAATGCACCTAAATTGTCCACCTGTTTTTTAGAATGGAAATAATCTGTTTTAATTCCACCCTAGCACCTAACCTGTCTGCTACTGAAATCAACACTGAGTAATCCATTGAATTCTATGATGTGGAATCAAACCAGTAGATTGGAGAACTCCTCCATCAGGAAATTGTATGTGGCCAGAAATGAAAACAGCAGTGAATGCTACGTTGATGTTTTCAGGCCCCAGATGATTTTCAGTGTTTGTTTTGGATATGGATATCCATATGTGAGAGTGCTACCAGCTATATTGTGTTTTCCTGCATCTGTCTCTGTGTGGCACTGGTGCACTTCGAGAAATTCTTGAAGATGAACTAAAGATGTGGGATTTTGGTGGATTCAACTGCTGTGCAGACATTTATATGCTATTGTCATTCCATTTTACTCAGTGCATTCCAAAAACTTTGCAAAAGTGCTGAATAGTCCTGACACATCATTTATACAGTATGCACATTCATATTTCTATTATACACAGCCAAACCAATCATAATCTTCTGCTACTCTTGTTTTATTGACTGCATTATGTAAAAGCCTTTCTTACAAATTGGTTCGTGACTTTTGCAGCTTGCAAGAAGCACATTCTTAATCCAGAGAGATGAAAAGTAACAATTGCATCTCCTACCACAGGCATGCATGTGTAAGGCATATTATATTCTATATTCCCCTTTCCTGTGTGAATCAAAGGGAAATCTGTTACTTCAGCGCTCTTACAATATGCAGAAAATCTAGCCTGTCTGCCACACTGAGATCTTTATATATTTTATATATTTTATATTCCTGCCTAAGTATATAGGCAGGAAGGGGCACCCAGAGTGACAGTCGTCGCTTTTGCAAAGAACTAGCACAAGACTTGCACTGTTTGAGCTGCCAGAAGAGGTATTAAGTGGCCATTAAACACTGGCTTGTATTGGCCTCCTTCATAGATTTGAATTTAACCCCAAACTATGACTATATCTGTATTGAGTATCTAGTTTCAACAGAGCTCCACCCAAATAGAAGAGAGTTTAGAGAATAACTGGAGTTCTGCTGATTTCCTGCCTTCTAATACCAAATGTTTTTTATCTTTGGTAAAGACTTTTATTATGGTGGTCTCCTGGTATCAGGACACATCTCTCTCATTTGGCCATTTTTACACATTTTAGCCCCAGCATTTCTGGAAAGTAATGCACTCCCAGTGCAAATAAACTGGAGATTGTGAGGTGTGACCTATTTACCTTGAGGAAAGAGGAGTAATTTTCAAACTTCGCTGTAGGACAGAAGGGGTTGCACTATTACCTGCATGACCTAAAATGATTCATTCAAAAGATAAGCAAGGCTATTTAGATCTTGACTTGATCTGGCAAATGGTTGTCACTACCACACCCCCTACTTTCCTAACCTGTTTACATGGATGTAGAAGTATTTCTAAACATTTTCTTTAGCATGGGATGCTAAAGCAAATGATATATATGAAAAACTGTCTTTTGTGTGAATAGTGAGAACTGGCCTTACTGCAATAATGCTTTCTTTTCTTTCTTAACTAACGTTTAGGTCAGACACTTGACTTACTGTTAATTTCACAGAAGTCATCTATTATGCAAGAGAAAATCTGGGTATTTTAGCTATATGCAGTATTTTAGATAGCTGTTGTGTACAGATTTAGCCCCAAGGATTGTAGTAGAATAGGACAAAGACTCATCAGACAGGATAAAAGCAAAAAAAATTTAAGTATCATAAAGATATTAGAAAAATTAGAAATAATCCATAGTTTCTTAACAGTGAAGATAGTAACTTTTGAATGAATTGGCAAGACAAATTCTCCATCTCTTGATTGGATGGTTTTCTGAAAAATATACTTCAGATGAGCAGAGAATTCTGGTTTCATAGTACAGATCTTGGACGGAATGTAAAATTGAATGCTCTGTTATTACACAGGATGTCAACTGAAATAATCTGAAGGCTTCTTCTGACTGTAAACCTGAATATCTGTGCATCAACAGCCATTGAACACCACTGGTAAGTGGTGGTTTCCCTGTAACACTTTCTTTCCCGGCTCACCGATTTTCCCAAGCTGTCTAGAGCCTACAAAGAAATTTGTTTTAATGGAAGTAATTCAACTGATGGCCTGTGTAGGTTAGCTGAAAGCGTATAATTTCCTTTCTACTGCTGGAGAGTCAATTACAACTGGCTGAAATGGTGCATATTCATTAGACTGATCATTTGAAGAGGGAACAGTGTGTGCTCTTTACGCCCTATCTACTGGCAGAGCAAGGAAGCAAGATACAAAATATACCTTGACATCACCGGCTAAGTGAGTTTGGACAATTCAATTTTTAAGCTCTTTGTTTGCATTTCCCTTCATGTCTTTGTGCCCTGTAAATTTTTGGGGGTACCCAGTGCAGGTGGAAAACGAAGAAGAGCCCTCTGCAGAGCCATGGGAAGAGAGCATTCCTACCCTGACTTAAATCTCAGCTGCATCTGCTGGATCCTACTGCAGTAGTCTCTAACAAAAAGCACTGTTCTGGTGAATTTACATTGTCCTGTGTTTATTTACCAGGCTTCCTCCTAGCTCAGCCAGAAAGCTGCCATGTTGGCTAAAGATTAGAGGTTCTGTAACCGACTTGTGCATGATTCAGGATTTGGCTTCTGGTGGTGTGGCGCATCCCTCTGTTAATTAAAAGCACATGTCCACATTAGGAATGCAGCTCTTCAAATGTGAACTTCATGTAATTATGAAAGCAGTAGGAGATAAGAATAATTGTTTTCAGTTCCAGATGTCCTGTCTTCTTCAGCACTGTAGGAAGATTAAGTGAAAGTCGAGTAGGGCAATAACAAAGTTCAAATGCACAGTGGGATAAGTGATGTTGACCAAAGTACTGGCAGGATCTAATGCAGTTCAAAGAAAATTCCTTTCCCTATTCCTAGTCACCAAAGAGGTTTCTCACTATCGTTATAAGCACATCCATTTCATCAGTCTGATTACACACAGAGTGGGTGGTTTGCACAGCTGTCAACCAACAGGGCTGAACTCCCTTGTGCTGTAAACTGTTTTAATGAGAGGGGAGCTACAGCATTTTATGTGAAATGATTTGGTTCTCTGGTTTAACTGGCTTTGTTAAGAACTCCATTCCCCATCACAAAACACATACACTGCATGACATGATAAGGACAATTTGCAACATACAAAATATGTTGAAAGAGTGCTTTCTAGAAGTTCCAGTAAATGTAATCAACTGGTGTGTGTGTCCGTGTGTGGGCTTAGGGATGAAATAAAGGAAAATTCAGTGGATGGTTAGGGAAAAGGCAAGAAAAACTAATTGAGTAGGGAGCCCACAATGGTTGTACTTCGCCAGATTAATGAGTCACTGTTTGCTGTGCTGTTAAGGCCCGGGAGACTGTTAGAAACTCAAAGCCATGAAGTATTGCGAGTGTGTCTTAGTAGGCACAGTACAGCATTGCTCAATTTAGGAGTAAAACTCAGCTCTTTCAATAGGCTGCACGAGTTCCAGAATCACACAGGCTTCTTGCTTATTGTCCCAGCCACTGGGGCCGCACCTCCTCCGAAGCAGCTGTGTTAAAGCCACAGGGAGGAGATTTTGTCATTTAGAGCAGGTCCTAAAGGGGACCTATGCAGCATTTAAGCATGGCAGTCCAAAATTGTGAACCTGTAACCCTTCACTGCAGCTGTTGCTCAGTCCTGAATTTTCCTCAGCTGTTTGCACTGAATTTCTACAGGTGCCGAATGTGCTGGTTTGGGTATGTTTGGTGCTTCTTTCCTTATATCCTTGGAGAGTCATGCTCAGAACACATCAGGACCTTAAAAGGCAGAGGTAGTCAGTGATCCCTTTTTTAAAAGGCCAGAGGGGTGGTGCCCAGGTTGTATTCGACCTTCATGTGCCTGAGAGCTACAAACCCAACCTTCTAGGGGAGAGACCACTAATGTCAGCACTAGAGGGGGACATCATTCCCATCACTTTCCTGCTTCACAAAATGGAGTTACAATTGCGCTTGATCTAGAAGAGCAGGTGACTTTCTAGCCCATTGTTAGGACATTTATTTGTACAGAAACATGTGAATTCTAAGCCCAGCTTCAATGCTTGTTTCTGTGTTCTTCAGATTAGTCCCTCAAAGATCAGTATTGGGAGTTATTTTATGTAATGCTTTCAGTATTTTATGTAATACTTTCAGTAATAAACTTGGCATGGAAAAGTAAGAATGTCCTAGTGGAACTGTTGATGGTGTAAGCATGAGAGGGAGGTCCTCTATCAACATAGGAGAACCAAATAGTACACTGGAAGGACTAGAGAGGAATAGATGTAATAGGGATGGGGTGAAATTTAGGTCACGGACATATGTGCTAACAGCAAGAATTTCTGATATAAAGTGATAACGGAACAGATACTGGAGAAAAATCCAGACATACTGAACAATCAGAGGATAATTATGGAATGTTACTATTTCTGGTAGAGACAGGAAAATATTTGCACTTCCATGCAGAATGCTGGTAAGGCCACGTCAGAAAAAAAGATTGAAAATAAGACTGAGAGAGTCTGATTTCTATCTCTTAGAACATTAAAGGGTTAATTTCCAAAAGAAAGAAAGAAGATCTATTTCAAGCCAAAGGCTTGTTGATCCATGTATAATTGCCTATGAATACATGCAGCTAGAAACAAGATTGAGGTTCCTAAATATCAGCAGAATAAGACTTACAGTCTTCCAATAGGAGGAGTGGGAAACCCAGTTGGTTTGAGGTGGAACTCAGCATGTTTAATGAAGTTATTACCTGGTATGGCTGCCTGTATTAGGAAGGATGGGGCTTAATGGCCCAAGAGATCCTTGCTAATGACAGTTCTCTTTAGATCCGTTTTGCTTGTCATTTCTGCTGAAATGCTGATGCATTTAGAGGGAACACTAACAAATGGGGAAGAAATGCCAGTTTCTTATAAAAGCTGTGGAGCTCTTCCAGAACCCCCTGGCTGATTTGGCTGGAGGAGGTGAACCCTTGGCAGGATCTCCATCACTGGGGAGTTCTTAATGATACACAGGGTGAAATCCTGGCCCCTGCGAAGCTGATGGAAGTTTTGCTATTAATTTGTGTGAGGCCAGGATTTCACCCTGGAAAGGAAGTCAAAAGTACATGCATGCTTTCAGAGTGGCTGATTAAATACATCTGGTGCACTGCTCTTTTATCAATCATTGATAAAACAGTGCCTTCTAAACATAAACTTTGGGTAAGCTTAACTGCAAAATTCAAACATGTCCTTTTACAAGCTTTAAAAGCAAAATTTGCCTGCTTTTTGTCTGAAAAGAACAGAAATAATGGTAAAAAATAACCATCACCGTACCCATCCACTCCAAACTCCTGTAGTTTGATGTTCCGCTGAAATGAGTGTTTAGAGCATAGAAAAGCCAGTTAAAATATTTCTAGATGATACATAAAACTTTATCCTTTAAAGATGTCATCCAAAACTACATTCTTCCTCATTTAGTATCTGAGCAGTTGAACACCAGCTAGGAGTTCCTCTGGACTCCAGCGTGGACTGTGCTTTCGCAGGGCCGCCCCGCACTGCCACTTCAGACCCGGGGGCTCAGGACGGGCAGCGGGCCCTCTGTCCGCCCTGCCTGGATTCATGAGGGGCTGGTATCGATGGGGCCGGACACCCGGCACGGTGGTGAGCAGGAGAGCAGAGAGGGCTGGAGAGGGCTTTCCCAGGCCCCGTGTTTAACCTGACGGGGCTAGGGTGTGATGCAGAGCCTTGCCACGGCGCGTGACCTGGCGAAGCAGGAGAGACGCCTGTCCCCAGCGTGCGCATCTCTGAAATGGGCACGTGAACGCGCAGCG
>NW_010535059.1:0-9083 GCF_000687285.1 Phaethon lepturus | reverse complement strand
ATATATTCTATATAATATAAGTATATATATATAATTCTGTATAGATCCACCTACAGTATTAAGTGTGAGGGATCTAGGCTATCATAGGTTGTCTCTGCCTACATTAAGAGCACTTAGAATGCTATAACAACACTGAAATTGGTTGAGGACTGCACGGTTTCTGTGTCATCCCTTATCTTTGGGATATCGAAGTTTTCATCTGCAAATGTAAGGAAAAAAACCCTGCATCTTTCTCACTAACTTTGTTAGATCAATGAAGTCTGTCAGCCAAGCAAATTCAAAAAAACTTAGGTTTTTTTTATAATTTAAATACTAGATGTAGAGCGTTCAGGCCAGATATGAATACTTTGCACTGATGTGTATGAATGTGGAGTAGAATAGAATCTGCTCCGTTATCAATAACCAGATTAATCTTGAAGGATAAGATTCAAATTCCAAACTCTGGTTCTCAAGTGACTCATGTTCTAGTCACTAAATAAGTATCTCATAAGTAGTCATGCTTAGAAAAATATTGATTTTAGTGTTATACAGGGCATATGTGAGCTGTTCCATCTGTTTTGATGTTTTCTTCAGGCTGTGATTAGTGATAGTTAGAAAAGAGCAAAACAAGTAAAATGGATATAATTTCTTGGCATACGAGATAAATACGCGTTTCCTTACTGCTACTGAAATGGATACAAGCTGAAAGTTTATTTATGCCCTCTTTTTCTCTTTTGGCTTGTCAGCTTATTATTGAGGTTTTTCACTTCTCTCCGAACAGTATCGGGTACTCTCAGAAGACTGCAGCCAAACCTAGCAGACTTGTAGGGCTTTAAAATTATTATTTATGAGTAACTAATTTCCATCACTAACACAGGAAAAATTATCAAATGCTTCAGTAAGGGCAGTAATAATAGCTGAGTACAGAATACTTTGTATCCTTTGAAATACTTCAAGAAACTCTCACACTAAATCAGACCAAAAGTTCAAGCTTCGCTGACGAGAATCATTTTGAATCTTAAAATTAATTTCAGTTTTGATTTGCTTTTGTCTCTTCTGTTAAATTTTAAAACAAAATTTAAACTGAATAGTCAAATTTTTTGTTTGAAGATGCCCGTGACATGTCTTGACATCTGAACTTACTAAATTTTTTGTTAATTTATCAAAAGGGATTTTTGAAGAATTTCTGCTTTCAATTATATAATTTTATAAAACAATTTTTAACCATATTGAATGTAATGTCCTGTTACCTGTAGTTGATGATCTAAAATAATAAATATATTGTCTCTTTAGCTTCAGGTGCATCTAGGAGACCTTGGGTGCTAGGAAAAGTGATGGAAAAGGAATACTGCCAGGCAAAAAAGGTAAGGAAATAGTAATAGAAAATCATCTGGTAAAATTGATGGAGAAGAAAATCAGATGTAATGTCTGTAACAATTGTGAAAAGTACTCTCTGCATAATGAGATGAAAATTGTCCTGGGTTCTTCTTTTTTTCTGTTTTCTAGTCAGTGAATAGCAGGAGAAGGGGAACTAGAAAAAGAGTGTGCAGTGGCTTGGGTAGTTGTGTCCATACTGCCCAGAACCTTGCCAGACTCCAAAGGGTCTTGTAAGTGCTGAGGGGTGGGAATCAGTTTCTGCTTAAAAATATAAAAATTGGAGGAATAATCCCACGTTTCTAATGTTGTTTGATTATTTTTTTTTTCTTTTAGGCACAAAACAGATTTAAAGTTCCTTTGGGTACAAAATTCTACAGAGTGAAAGCAGTACCATGGAACAAGAAAGTATAACACAACAAAATTTTAGTTCATTTTGTCTCCATTCTTTTTTTGACTTGTCCTTCAGTGCTTGTTCATCGCTCAAAATACCAGGCCATCTTTTTATACTGAGGTCATGTGACAAGATACGTCATTGAAGTACTGCTTTTACTTTTTAACAGGTCACATTTTAGAAACAAGAATTTCACCAAAAACTCTGGCCCTAACTGTTCCAATTTTTTACCCAGATAACTTTAGGAGTGTGGACCAAATGAGTTCATTTTCTCAAAGGGCAACCACATGAAACATGGCTTGTTAGCCATGTTAATTGCCTGTTAAATATACATTAGCTTGTATTTAGATGTTAAATGTTAGTTACCATTATTACCAGCATACGTCCTTTTGTGAAATCATTATCAAAGTACTTGCACTCTTTAACAGATTCTTTATATGTGTAAAATTCATCAACTATTTAAAAAGGAGTGTTCATTGCATGCAGATAATCATATAATTTTTCTTCAACATGAGTTTGCCTCAGTAGATGAATAAAAATAACTACTGCAACTTGTTTCATTACATGAAAATGCTCTTTAATGTTAAAAAAACCCCTTGTAATTTGATAGACTGATTTTGAAAATCAGTCACAGTTAGATCTGCAATCTTCAAAAGCACTTTCGATGGATTGATCACACAGATTCTGAAGGGAAGACACTTGTGCCATTTGTTCACAGTGAAGCACTTGTTCTTCCCAACAAAACAGAAATCTTGTATTAATCTATTTAGAAAAATCATATTGATGAAATTGTATTTCATGGTTGAGTTTCAGGAAAAAAACTCGTTGTACATTAACCATACAAGAGTCATTTAAGTAACAAATTATTGTAATTGTAAAAGACATGTAGAATTTTAAAACAATAAAGATTTGAAACTGTATGTGTTTGAAGTACTTGTGTGCCTTTTAAATACTATATATAATATTTATTTCATGTTAATCTATTGCAGCTTCTGTCTGATTCCTCCAATAGTTTCATTACATAGAAATACCTAAGTTTTCTACAAGAGGCATTAATATTCAACAACATTCAGGAATGACAAGGATTACCTTGTAACAGTAAAAAAGAACTTCATTTTGTCAGCATATTGGACAGATAAATGACATTTTTCAAAATAGTTATACTGGCTACATTTTTAAAATGTAGTCTGATTTATTTTTATTTTTTTATTAACAGTATAAAAAATGTAGTATAAATGTGTAGACAATGGAAAGTGAAATTCTGGATGCAACTATGAATTTATGTCTAGGACTTAATCCATAGAGTTTTCCAGCTGTGATTTATCTTCAGAAGGTGTGGAGTGGAGGAGGAAAAGAGATAAAGAAATGATCACATGAAAATGTTAATGCTTCTGCCCATATGTTGCAAGTAATATTCTTCTAGACTACCCAGTCCACTTGAATACCCAGAAGCGTCTGTATATGCTTTATTTAAAATTTTGTTCCATAACAATTTTAAGTTCAGATTTTTATGAAATGCATGGGCTTGTAATTGTATCAAACCTTTGATGAAATAAATCTAAGACAGTTGATCTCTGGAAAACAGAATGTCATTTCGTCAAGTTGCATTCTTACTTAATTCTTACATTTGCTAGTTGATGTACTGACTTTTTAAAATTACTTAGCGAAAAATGTGTCTTGTTCTCCAAGGATAGTATTACCATAGTTGAGTACTGCCCAGTGTCAAATATGAAAATAACATCTATAGAACAGGTTTAAAGCAAAAAAAAAAAAAAAAATCATGATGCAATATTTTTTATCATTGAATTTTTGACCTTCAACTAAATAGGAATTCAGCTCTGTCTGCAATTTGGTGCAGTCTTCTTCCTGTAGTCAGCTGAGTCACAAGTGGTTTAAGAAGGTACACACATAGCACGATTCATTCTAATACGCCGAGTGTTTAGAAACCTCGATATCTTTTACCCCACTGACAAAACTTTGGCAGCCTCATATAATCTCCCTACTGCTGAGAATATTATTTGTCCTTCAGGAACTAATTACCTCCCAGAAGCCACCGGGTTTAGCTAAGAGGCACAGAGGCTTTCCATTTCTGGGAGGACAGTTACACCTTGAGTAGCAGCAATGGATCTGTGTAGCAATGTGCAATCCAACACTACAACATAAGACCCCAGTCTTCTGTTACTGAATACTCTACTTCAAAGGTTAGGAAAAGGTCCCTCAGAAGGAAAGGAATGGAGGAAAGGATTGTGAAGTTCTTTGAAGTTGGATAAAACTACAGATTTTATGATGGCCCTACACAACTGCGTACCTACAAGCAGGACTCCTTTTTGGACATACAAAAATTAAAGTGCTTTTCTGATACTCTAATCTCATTAAGCCCTAAGGCCTGTGTGCCTTGCTACTCTGTGTGGATGACATACCGTGAAGTTTGTTGCAGGCTCTGAGATGGTCATCCTGAGTGCAGAAGTGAGGTGAGTCCAGAAGTGTGTACTGACAATATAAATAAATAAATAATCTTTGTCTGTAAAAAAAAGTCTGAGCTTTCTAGTCTTGGTTTATTGTTGCCCAGATTAAAATGTGTATATATATTTAAGTTAATACGTGGACAGTAGCAGTGATGATTTATGATGCTATGAAAGTCGGCTTGATTTCTAGCTTGATAGATGAAGGTGTGACTGATGTTTATATAACTCAGAAACACATGAGCAACGTATGAAAAGTAAACTTGTGAAGCACCTAAATAAATTAAAGTACTGTAATGCAAACTATGAGGGAAGAAAAAGTCCTTCCCTGCTGATATCTGCCACTTAAAACGATACCAGGTTGTATCTGTTACTGTTACATGACATCATATTTTTAAAATATAAATAACCAGCAATGGCTTTGGCTTTTAGGAATTTGTCATATGTTTCATTTTGTAATCTTTATGTATATTCAAAACGGAAATTCTGTCAAACAAACTCCTAACATATTCAGTAATGATTCTGAACAGTCATTGAAAAAAATGTAGTTTACATATTCTTTGTGTTTCACAAACTTACTAGTTCTTGAAACTATGCTTGTTATGCACCAGCTATGTGTTTCATCTTGCTCCATAATAAAACTTTGTATATAGCTATATAATTTGGAGGAAGAGCATATTCAGAGGGGACGAGGGGAAGTTGGAGCATAAATTCGATGATCGGAGATTTCTCTAACTCTTTTTAGCAGCTGCATATTGGAAACTTACTGATTACTAGAAAAACCTCTTGCTACTGCTAGTATCTGTTTATTCCATAAGTCTGGGTTTAGACAAAGGCAACTATATTTTTGAAGTGCAAAAAGGAACACGAATGGTAGAGGAACTTGATTGAAAGCAAATGTTATCCTGCAGACTTAACACAAAAAGGATGTGATAATTTAAAAGGGAATTTTTTTCAATGTTCTTGGAAGGCTGTATCCATTTGAATACTCTGTGAAGCACATGGCTTTTTTTTTTTTTGGCCACTCTGCAGTAGATCTGAAGTCAGGAGCTTGTGCTGTTTAGAATTCAGCTATGGTTCATTTGAATCTTAAGATGGTTTATGAGTAGGACCAGTTTACAGTTAAGTATATGCTTTTCCCTAAATATAGTTGTCATGACGCATGTTGCATAGCAGGACTGGAAAGTCTGCCCTCTGCTCTGCAAAATTATTCTGTGCCATTTGCAGCACTAGTTTTCTCCATGACCTCATATTGCATCCTTTCTTTGTGCAGATTTAGCTAGAAGCCAGATTGGCTGTAAGCAGTTATAGCAAAATTTGATTAGTACTTTGTAGTGCTTACTCATTCATAGAATTTTTTTCATTAATAAATTGTAATGCAGGCAGTTCGTTCTTAGTGCCAAACTAGTAATTCTGGAAATGGAGCGCTCACCATACAAGAACTCTATTGCCTTTTCAAGCTACATTTGCCTATTAAACTTCAGTGAGCTATCTCAGTGCTACATTTTAAGGTCACCAATGTCTTTAGATCTCTTTACAAGCCATTCTGCCATCCTAAAGCAGTGATGATAAATGATAAACAGTTACTTCCTAATTTAACACTCCCTGTGCTAACACTCACTCGTATTAACAACATCCACATAAAATACTGAGGAGCATGGGAAAGTCTAGTACCCAGACTCCAAATACTGTCTAAAAATTCATTTTTTGTTGCTGCATTCAAGCAGTGTCAGACTTGCAGAATGGTTGAGGTTGGAAGGGACTTCCCAAGGTTGTCTTGTCCAACCCCGTCCTCAGGCTGAACTGCTGTGATTTTTTCACTAAAGGTCTTGAGTTTACAACTATTTTGGCAAAACGTTCAATTTAGTCCTTTGTTTTGAAGCCTGTGTTGAAACTGCTGATATAATTTGAGTAATTTCAACATTTTCTCCATAAAAAATTCATTATCTTAGGTAAATGCTAGCTTTTCACATGCTTTCATAATATATATTTTTTTATTTTAAATGCAAGAAATGTCACAGCTGCCTAATTATTATTTCTATGGCTACTACCAGGAAATATACCAAATTTTTGTTCTGTATATTAATTCAATTTCATACTTGTAGTAAAGTGTTCCAGGACATGAATTTATGGTATATTAGTGGACTCCTGAATAGTTGCAACATATTTTTGTTTCAGTTCTGTGATGCTGATTGTGGGTGGTAGTCTTGCTTTCTCTAACTTTTTCTTATTGGACTTAAATTTGCTTTTTACCTATTTGCCTTGAAACTTTCTTAACAGGTGGTTTTCACTGTGTATTTTACCTTTTAGGCAAAATTGGTGGGTAAGGAGCAGATTTTTCCGTGGTGGGAGGAGCATCACTAGTATCTTGTCTCTTGATAAAGAATTTGTACCGTTTGCCAAAGGGTGTTAATGGAGAACCTTTGTCACCACATTCACATAGATTAATAAATCCTGTTTCTCCCCCACATCTCTACATATCTACCTATTCTAAACACATGGTTGTATGCCTGTGTACACACCTTTAACAAATACTGATACTTGCAGCCAAAGCTGCTATGTTTTGGTCCTGTTTATCTGTATTAAAGGCTCAGAAAAATTCAGAAAGTCACTAATGCCTCAATTTTTAAAAATTCTTTTTTGGTGAAGATTAGCTACAGGACTAGGACATGTGTGTTTGTATAATCAAAGTGTTTCTGTTTTTGTTAGAGTTTAACATTTATGAGCCTACCCATTCTATAGTCATTGTAGGAAAAATACCAAGAAATAATAAATAAAATGGCCTAAAGATCCTGGATCCTGGAAAACCAGTCAGTTTTAAGTACCTTTGCATCTCTGAGCCTGTATTAAATTAAGCAATTGGAATGCTAGCACGTAATGTCTAATGTAATTACATTGGTAATTAGGAGATTGCTGAGCTATGCTTCTCAAAGGGTGCTGGTCAGCATTAATTGACTACCGTGTCTCTGGTGGGGTGTATTTATAGCACAGTGGTTGAAATAGTAGGAGAAGCTTATGATGAATACTAAAATTAGCAAAGAAGTTTCTGATAAGGTAGAAAACTGACAGCTTTTTAAACTTCGGAAGAGAACTTTATTTTGTGTAACTACTCTGTACAGAGAAAAAAAGTTAGTTTCAATTGAAACCAACTGCCTGAAATCAATTCTCTGCTTTTAAAAAGGCTATAAGCTGGAAATAACCTTGCTTGGTATATACTAAGCTTTCTTGAATTGGACGGAAATAATTTTTCAGAGATCGTACCTTTAAGAGTATTTAATCAACAAAACAGCTAAGCCGTAAATTTCCCTCTTTTAATTTTAGACCTTGTAATACTCATCATATTTGTAGCTCTTACATATAAGTGTACTTTCGTAAGCACAAATAATTTGCCAGAGGTATGATGCATGCAGTTAAATATGCTTCTGTTGACCTTATAATAATATATTGTAGAGTTTGCAAAAAATTTCCAACTTGACCGTAAAGTGTAAGTACATACAGTGTTGTGCTTGATTTGTGGCTAGTCCAGAGTGCCAGATATTTTGAACCTATGTGTAGGATAGGACAAGGGGTAATGGTTTCAAACCAAAAGAGAGTAGACTCAGACTAGATATAAGGAAGAAATTTCTTATGAAGGGGATGGTGAAACAGTGGCACAGGTTGCCCCAAGAGGTGGTAGATGCCCCATCCCTGGAAACATTCCAGATCAGGTTGGACGGGGCTCTGAGCAACCTGATCTAGTTGAAGCTGTCTCCGCTCATTGCAGGGGGGTTGGACTAGATGACCTTTAAAGATCCCCTCCTACCCAAACTATTCTGTAATTCTATGTATGATTGCATTGTGTGTATATACTGTGATGGCATATGCTTCAATTTTTGCAATGATTAAGTTTTTAAGCACTGAAAAATTAGGAAATAGCAGTTTATAACTGGTTGTCAAGCTTTGCTTTCATATGTATGAGGGTGCATTTTTCAATTAGCTAATGAACTGCTCTTTTCCTGGTCTTGTGCCTTCTGCATCTGTTCTCACAGTTTTCTGTTAAAACCTTGCCTTGAATGTATGATTACATTCTTGTCGTTTTTATGGTGATAATTTCTGAGCGGAATGCTTGCTAGATGCCTCTTAGGTAAGACATGAGAGTCTCCAGAGAATCCACTTATCTTTGGTACCTGAAAACCAAGGTGACCAGTTTGAGATACTTGGACTGCTGTTTCAGAGCATAGTAGTTTATATCTTCCAATACTGTGCTCTCACAGTTTGTGTTCTCTCCATTATGTGAGAAACTGCTATTACAAAGTAAAACAGTGTGTGCAAAGGCACATAGTGCCAGAAGTAAAAATTACAGCCTTGTACCTATGCCCTGTTTGACACTTCTGATTCTCCTCTCAGGTTCCTCTGAAAATTGTACGTTGGGAGTCTGCATGGGTGAGTTCCTACTCTTTAGGCCAGTTTCCTGTATTAATACAAGGCATGCAGTTCTACTGTGCTGTGTATGAAATCACATACCCCTTTTAGAATTTATCATTGAGTAAGACCTAATGCACACAATTAAAAAAAAATCAGTTTTTACAATAGTTGGTTTAAAAAGTTTCATCTGAGTTTTGTATCTTTCAATTTTTATCTATAGGGATCTTGTGCATTTTTCAGCTTTATATTAGACTTTCATGATGCACATATTTGGGAAAAAAAGAAGGAAAACTCAATCTCAGTACTTCTCCATCTTACAAATTACTTCTTTCTTTCCTAATCTACAAGTGTCATCTTGAACTTTCAGTCTTTCTGTGGATATAGTTCCTTCACAATCTTGTTGAGAAATTTTGTTACACTTATGACCCAGTACTGCATCGTGCCGGGTCCTGCACTTGGGTCATAACAAC
>NW_010535058.1:0-9280 GCF_000687285.1 Phaethon lepturus | reverse complement strand
AGCAGTGGTCCAGCTAGCATCTTAAAGTGGTTTTCCTTTTGTTTCCTCCACTCTTCTGGTCACTCTCCTGGAGGTGGGGTTGTAAAAGTGCAGCCTGAAGCACAAAGGCAATGCTCCACAGAAAACAAGCGTGTGGGGAAGACGGGCTAAATCCAGATGGACCTGTAGTTCCTGCATTGGATTCTGCACGACAGTAGCACATGAGTGGGCATGAGGTCAAGTTCAGATGAGTTCAGAGCAGCTACACAACGCAGAAGGCAACACCGCACACCCTACACTCCCACTTGGCAAGGCTGCTCCCAGAACGGTACCCCTGAGCAGAGGATGCTTCCAGATTTTGTAAGGCTATACATCACCATCCACACCCCCTCAAGTCACAGCCAGCTTCTCCCACCAGTCCTGCCCTGCTCCTCTCTGCCTCCACGGCATTTAAATCCAGATGCTACAAGCAGAGCTGCGCGACGGGACGTTGCCGAAAGCATCACTCACAGCCCCAAGGGAGCCAGGCTGCACTTCCACAGGGCCTTTGCAGAGTCTAGAAGAGACTCCCTTGGGCAAAGAAAGTGCAAGTCCAGCTGGCTAGGAGTCTAACTGAGAGCTGTCTGGGAGAAATTATCAGTCTAGAAAAACAATTCCAGCCTGGGTTTCTTTAGATTCCCTCCTGCTTCAGTGCCTGGGAACTGGGTCCCAGCCAGCAGCTCTGAGCTCAGCAGGCAAGGGTTCTCATGAGCCAGAAGAGCATGAAGTAGATCGGCTGGTGTCAGTAGGAAGCTGGGGACAAAGGCAGAGTTTAGGAGGAATTCGGCAGATACGTCCCCCTAGCTTGAATCCAAAGCAGAGATGCTCCCAGGCAATGGAAGTTTCATCCACTAACAAACCTCCAAGCTATTTCTATCTACCATGAGCTTCACTTTCACCCACAAATGGAAGGGTTGTGTTCTGTCCAAACCAATTTGCCCACACTGCTATGAAACCCTGCTGAAAACAGACACTCCTAGTGCTTTACCCCAAAGATCACTCGAGACCTGCATATTTGCCATTTGATGCAGCCCTCTACAGAAAGCAGAGCAGCAAGTGCCGCAGCACAACCAAGCACCATGAAAGCTGCCATTTCTCCCCCCTTTGCCGAGCAAACAAGGAGTTGCCCTGGAGAAGGCAGAGCGGGTACCGCAGCCTGCCTGCAGCACACCTCCTCTTCAAGCGCGTCCAGGGCAGACTCCGTGATCAGACTCGCAAAAGGAACGGCAGCTTTAAAATAACCGGCTAGCTCAAGATGTATGCCTATATCCCTTTCATCCCACCGAGGCAGCTCAGAAATCCCTCCCGCAGTTTGTTAGCGAATACAGCCTGGAACACGAGCTGGCCCGGGAACTGCCCTGCCAACCAGGGAGCTGTCAAAGCCCCAGCAGCGAAGGATAAGGAAGCGAGAGAGCTCCTTTCCCAGGGGATGAGGATTCAGTATACTCGGGGAGAGAGAAAAATCAAGTTCATCTGAAAAGAAAAACCACACGGTGTGAGATTTGGGAAGTACATGTTTACCCTGCGCCACATCAGACAGCCAGCTCCTGCAGAGCGCCCTTCTAGGCCGCTGCGAGGAAGCCCTTACTTAAAAACCAAACACCCTGCTACTTCCAGCATTAGCGAGCCGGAAAGCCTTGTGGTGAGCTCCCCAGCTCAGACAGAGCACTGCAGCTCGCAGCCCCTGGAAACGGGGTGCAGCCCGGCCGGTCCCCGCACGGGTCCGGCTGCAGCGCCTGAGCCTGGGCTGCCACAGGGAGCGCATCTCACCTCTGCCCGGGAAAAAGACCAAGAAGGTGGCAGGTGAACCTCAGCTGGCGCAGGGCTTGATGAGCAGACGCAGGAAGAATGCTGCCCCACGGGTGAGGTGGGGAGAGGGAGGCATCCGTGAGCCCGCCTGCACTGCCAGCCACAATCTGCCACCCCAGAGCCTCCTGGCTCCAAGCAGCGCAGCTCAAACACAGCCCTGCCTTCTCTCCAGCGATGGGAAAGCTGCTGTCTACAGCTGGGCTGAGGCCGTCTGACGGACCAACCTGGGACTGCAAGACCCCCTCAGGTCTTGCCATCAGTCCCTTGTCACCCAAGCAGCACCTCCGAAACCATGAGAAGTGGGGCCCTGCCCTGCGCAGGCTCTCCAGCCCAGCGCTGCACAACTGCTGGGGCCAGCTCCAGCTTCTCCCGGTGCTGGCGAGTGGCCCTCGCCAGGCTTGGCAGTGCCAGCCCCCAGGGCCCCAGGCCCAAGGAACCTGCCCCAGTCGTTCCCTAGGTAGGCAGGTAAAAGCAGCCTCAGATCCCAAGGGTGCCCAGGCACCTGCAGCTCTCCCCCCCCGCCCCACGGGGGGCTGTGTGCAGTCTGACCTCAGGACACGCGATTTGATCTGGGGGCCAAGAGTTTCTCAGGGGAGTCCAAGGGCTCAGCTTTCACAAACCAGACAAAGCATCAGATCCCCTTGACACGGGGTCTAAATTCAAACATCCTTTCTTCTATTTACTAGAGCCACTTCCGGAAGCAGAAGTTTCTCTCTCACGTGCCCAGATTTGAAGGCTTGCTGGCTCTGTCAGTACCTTTGAGGCTGGCCTGGGTTGTTGCTCAGGATCCCTCATCAGGACCCCTCAGCACGTGTAAAAGCAGAACGGGCTCTTGCCCTACCCTAAAGCGGCACTGCCCCTAGGCTCAGCCAGCTGCGTACTTCCCCGAGCAAGTGGGTGGGAAAATCCAGCCTTTGATGTTCCACCGAGTGGCTCCAAAACAAAGATGGACTACGGGAGATAAAAACACCAAACAAACTTCACTACAGGATATATCCGGTAGATAAAGTGGGAAAGAATTTCATTTCCATGGAAGGCAGACTGCATGTGGTCCATGGAATAACCAAGTGGCAGCTGTTTTCCACTCCCAGCATACACTGCCTTTTACAGACATCACACCAGCAGAGCACAGACTGGGTGGTACGGACAGCCCAAAACCTGTGTTAGGGCTCCAGCAAGCACTATCTGGACGGAGCTGCTCCCTGCACATGTGCTCAGCAGGTAGCAGTTCTGGGCAAGGCAGCTTCCCCACAGCCTTATCTCAGCCTGCCCAGGGAGCAGGAGCCCTTCCCAGCACCTGCAGCTGGACCATATCCAGCTCATCACTCCCATGGTCAGCGCAGCAGGCATCAGACAAGTAAGCAGGTTGAAAAATGGAACCTGAAAAACAGTAGCAATCCATTGCTAATGTGGATTTTGGTCCTGGAAGCCAGAAGCAATGACAGACTGGCACAGACCAAAAGAGCCGTGGCTGCTCAGTCTAGAGGAATGGCATCGGAGGGGACAGGAGATCAACTGCTTTCAGGTACATAAGCAGCTTCTAAGCAGAAAATGGAGCAGGTTGTTCTGTGTATCAGGGCGGGTAGGTAAGATGCTCTGCAGAAGTTGCTGCTGTTGATTCAGACAAGCCACCCCAGCAATCAAGCTTCCATCATATTTCTGTAGCCATTTCCCCACCTTTAATGATCTTAGTAGCCAGAGCATTGAGAAGATTAAGTTTGGCTCTATCATCTTCCAGCCCTGACACCCCTCCAGGCAGAACAGCAGAGAGAAGAGGATTGCATCACCACCATGCTCCAGCCAGGCATTTTCTGGGTTGACAGGACAGCCTCACAAAGCTGCTTTTCTTCCCAGCTCCAGCAGGCTCCTGGCCACCCCCCCCCCACTTCCCCTCACCATCCTCTTCCTCCTGGGAAGAGCCCCACAGCTCAACAGTGACACAGATGAGCCCAGCACATGGGGCTTTGCTACTGCAAAGCCCAGCTCAAGGCAGCAGGGGTGGAAGAAAGCAATAACGAGTGACAAGCCTCATTTGCAATCTGGCAGTGCCACCTCTACTATGTAAGCTGCAACCAGAGAGCCCTCTGCCACCGCATCTGTGCAATAACTAAAACACATCAAACAGGCACAAAAAGAAGTTTTTGCAAAGCTGAAAGAAGGGCTGTCATGTGGCAAGGCTTGATGTGCAGGAGCTGCGTGCAAACCACTGCCAGCCCTGGTGGGCTCCGCTCAGCTGAGACACAAGAGAGGGACCAGCTGGCGCAGCACATCCCCGTGAACTCAGGGCTTGCCCAGGAAGCCTGCAGAACCCTCCGCCCCACGTGGCTGCTCGTCACTGCCCTAGTTCACCCGTCAAGAGAAGGCTGCGCACAGCGCAGACGCCAGCATGACGCAGCACCGCTCCAAGGAGTGCCGCGTGCCCTGGCACTACATCTGGCCACGCAAGATGTACCAGGGGCTCAGCCTTGCAAGCACCTGGTCAGTATAAGGCAACAGTTCTCGTGAGTGTTATGAAGAGACAAAAGCCTCCACTACTAGAAGCAGCAGGACCTCTGCCACTGGCATCCCTCTCATCCCAGCTCTCCACTCACACGCCATGCCGAGCACCCATGAACCACCACCTCTGACTGGACCTCCTAAGTTCAGCTTTTCTGTGCCAACAGGGGCTCCTAGAGAAGTCAGGGAACAAGTGACCACCTGAGTTCAGCTTAAGATAGCCAGCTGATTTGGACCTTGCAATTCTTCTGCCTTGAGTGACAGCGCAGTCCAGAGGCAAAGGTGAGTCCTTGAACTACCTAACCCAAAAAATTTGGTCCAAGCAGTGGAGCACAGCCCCGCCGACCAGCCAGAGCCGTGACAGGAAACCTGACCACGTAGAGCAGAATTCTGCTTTTGATGAGACCTACCTTCTAGAGGCATGGGGTACTCCTTTGGCATCCTCCAAGAAAACTATCTCCAGCCATACTACTCCACCACACAAAACAGGGCTTGTTCCAAGAGCTAAATATATGCCTTGGTCCCTAGGGGTTACTGACAAACCCTGGCATCAGGACTACGGGAACCCTGATAATATTGTAGGATTTGCCCAGCCCTCTAAGAATAACTGCACTGCCTATGAGACCACCACAGGAGTTTGCTCCCTCCTGCCCACTACACCCCTGGTACCATGCATAAGCCAGGAACCCACTGCTCTGGGGCAGGTGCTGAAAGACCACGGATTTGCAAACCAGTTCAGCATTGCCTCAAATGGAAAATAGCTTTTTCTACAGGATTGGAAGTTTCACCCTCAGCTTCCTGCAGAAACAGTGCAGTGCTGTGCCTGGCGCAGTCCCGGCTGGGTGTCAGCGGAAAATAACCAGCAGTTCTCCCCATAAAGAGATGAAAACTTTTTTACGTGAACAACAGCCTATGAGGGAGGGAAGGGGAACTCTGCAGGAAGCGTGTGCACACAGGACATCACGCTTCGACTCTTCAGGCACGAGCTGCTAAGCCAGCGGCTGCTGCCTCGGCAAGGCAGAGCCCAACTCTTCCCCAGCAGAGACTGCCCCGAGTTTCCCCAGCCATTCCAGGGCAGCACTGCCTTTCCTTGCTGGAACTCCGGCTCTGCTGCAGCTCCCCACGCCTCCCGTGGAGGGAGAGGAATGGCTCCCAGCCTTGCAGCACCCGAGCAAGTTCACACAAGAAGCCCCCGGCAAGGCAGGGATGCCAGCCGCTTGCCAGCAGCCTCACGCCCTAACCACCAGACCCAGCCTTGCACCAGCGCTGCTCTTCAGCTGGACGCCTTCCCCAGCCCAGCGGGGGTGCTGCCCCCCAAGCCCTCCCCTCTCACATCCTTTGACAAGCTCTGGCATTGCCCAAATTCTCTTGCGAGAGGCCCCAGTGCTGCAGGAGAGCTACTGGCATGTTACAAGTGGGTGTCTGCCTCTGTATCCAGGGGTGCTCAGGGGATGCATAGCTGGCATTCCAGGCTGGCAGAGCTCTGCCCCACATAATCCACCTGACCAGGGCACATGCCAGAACAGGTTACGCAAACAGAGCACGCGAATGCCGCGAGGGAGAGCAGTCTTGGGCAGGGAAAGGGGAAAAAAGGCTGGAGAAAGAGCTGTATCTTGGTACACATTTAAGGGTCCTCAAGCCAAAACCTTCCAGCTGGGGTGCAGAGCACTCCGACCTTTCCAACTCACCACCAGTAAGTCAGTACGACAGAGATTTGCCCTTTCTGTGCACTGCAGAGGGAGAAAGAAGAGATTCAACCCCATCTCCTCGTCTTGCCCCAGTTCTCCCAGGCGCAGGAATGGAGTGGGGCTGTTCTGCCAGCATTGCCACCCTCGTCTGGGCATGGCAGCCACAAGCTGGGACACGTGCTCAAACGGGACTCACTGGGACGCACCCCTCTGCCTGCCTCCCGACCTGCAGCGTGGAGCAGCGCAGGGAGAGGTACGCTGAGGATGGATCGCTGCCCACGAGGCCAAGCCATCGCTCAGCCCGAAACCTGCAGCCTGCTGGGCCAGCAACGCAGGGCAAGACAGGCACAACTGAAGGGAAAGCAGGCCAGGAGGGGACTGCAGAAAGCAGCAGCTTCTTAGGCGAGTTTTCGCAGCACAAGGACCTGCCCAGCCTTGTGCCGAGGAACGGCAAGCGCCCAAGCGTGCGCACACAGGCAGGCGTGCGTCCTCCCCGCTCCTCGCGGGCTGGGGCACACCGGGCCAGCCCAGGAGGGAGCACTGGGGGAACCGAAGCCTTGGCAGCTCCCGTATGAGAGCCCGGCTTCGCGTTCCCCTCCCTGCGCCTGGGGACAGCAAGCTGGCAGCCTGTGACAGCCACCGCTCCCATGCTGCGCTCACCTTCTTCCAAGCCTTATAGTGACAATGCTGGAGGAGAGACTAGAATGAGAGGCCACTGTGGCAGGAGCAACAACCCCTCTGGTTCATGTCCTGCTGACGGCTGCCGGTAGCAGATGTTTAATGAAGAGCGCCGGAGCCAAGCAAGGGCTGAACAAGCTTGCTTGTACTCTGTATCAGCCTGGAGATCAGGTCTTCAGAGACCTCCTCAGCCAGAACTGGCTTAACTTACACAATTGCCAAATAACTGATTGACCCACCCATCACGATTTTGCCTAATTCTTTCTCAGCCCCTTAATATTTCTGGCTCTTACAACATCCATTGGCAACAAATTCCTTACTTTTAACTCATCTCTGTGGAAGAGCAGCCTCCTTTTGAGCCTGCTGCCTAGTTCCTCCACTCTTTATCTGGAGAAAATAGACCTCCTTCCTATACACTGATCCGGATCGCATCCCTTGACACCCACCTCTCTAAGCGAAAGCCTGCCCCAAGCCAAGAGGCCCCAGCACCCGCATGGGCAGAGCTGGGGGCTGCCCAGTCCCACTGGGACGTGCCGACAGACCTTGGCGTCCCCAGGCACAGCAGCCAGAAGCCACACTGCGTGACCAGAGACCTCCCCCTCCCTTCTCAAGCTTGCAGGGATCCAGAAATTTGGCACCCAAGATGAAGACTTAACCAAAGACGAGGGGAACGCACCCCGGCAAGCTGCCAGAGACAAAGGGCAACCTAGGGAGAAGGGGTGTCTCTCCCTGCAGGGTTACGTCACCGTCACCGTATAGGGACATGCATCTCGGTGCCATTGTTCGCAGGCAACCTCACAGCCCAGGAATGCAGCGGCCTGTGGGGGCAGGGAGACGTGCCGAGGGACGTGCGAAATGCTTCCTGCCCTCCTCAGCACATCTATTAAACAAAGCCACCACCGACCTGGCTACTTATCCAAGGAAATGCCAGCCAGCCCTGGAGCAGAGGGCTGCTAGACAACAGCAGCTCCAGGTCTGGCCGCAGGACCCGGCGAGGGGAGCACCACGTGCACAGATGCGGGAGACGCACCCGCACATGTCCTGGGACGGAAGTTTCCCCATACCTAAATCACCCTTTTATCCAACCCGCTAGCTACACACCACCCTGCAAGGCTTTCAAACACTAAGCTGATGCTCTGCTTGCTGCAGATGCCCTGTAGGAACTGCCTGAGCTTTGTTTTGTGGCTTCCTTGGCACTACTGATGAGGGCAGCCCCCAGGCTTTCATGACACGTTAAAATTCATACTGAGGAACAGGTTGTTCCCTGCAGAGAAGCAGGGATGGGGTGAGGGAGGGGGAGCAACAGGTTATGGGGTGGGCATGGGGCTGCAGGCCACTTGGGACACAGCCCGTGGTCCCTGCGGCCGCAGGCGCCAGCCCCGGCAGAGCCCGTCCCAGCACCCGCAAACACCTCTCTCCTGAGGCCCCGCACCCATGCCTCTGCTGCACTGGTACTCCAACCGCAAGGCAAAGGCGGCGAGAGAGGGGGTTTCTGCAAGGCCAGGTCTCTGCGCTTAGTCTAGGACAAGTTTGTTAGGAAAGCAGCCGTGCCGAAAGCAGCAGAAGCGCTCACCTAGATGGAGCTCAAATGGCTCCTCATGACAGAGTTTCCCCATGCAACTGCCAGGAGCTTCCACTGATCCTAGTTTATCTCTTAGATAAACAGCATCAGTTAAAACAATTTGCTCAGGGATTTTATCACTACATAAACAGACAGCCCAGTGTAACAAGGAAAGCTGAGAAACTGGCTGTAAGCAGGAGATGGATAAATAAACCAGACAAAGAACCTGTTTTCTCAAAGGCTGACTCCCCAAGAGCACAACTATCCCAAACGAAGCTACAGCCTAGCCCAGGCCAAGCTTTTGCCAACCCCAAGCCACACAAACGGCTTCCACAGCCCAGCCCGAAGGATTTGCTTGGGTAATTAACTGAGGAAGTGAACTCAATTCCAACCCCACAGCCTCGATAGATCTGTTCATTAGTAAAGTTTTCGGGTACCAGCAGAACAAGAAGTGGCGGAAAAAGGATTCAGCGTGAATTAACTCCCTGGCAAAATACCACCGCAGAAGAGATGGAGCCGCAGTGCAGTCCTGTGCCTCCTGTAGAGCAAAAATGCTCCTCAGCCACCATGGTAAGAGGAGTGATGCTGAAAACACTGAAGAGGATCCCAGTCATATGAGACGTGGCAGCAAAGGAGCCATTCCCTCTGGGAAGGCAGACGGGGAAGAGCAGACTCCCCACATGCTTGCCCCGGTCCATAAGCAGACCGCAGCACCCCGCAGCACAGCTCGGCTGGGGCACACAGCCAGCCCTCTCCAGCTTCTCTGTTTGTTTTAAACACAGCCACCCAGGAGTTACAAGAACGGCCCCAAATTCAAAGCAAGGACCTTTCTGGTCTGCTGCATAGTGCCAGGCGCTGGGTTTTCCCCAGCAATTGTACGAGCACCTGAAAATCAGCGCATGACCCCTTCTACCGGGACAGCCACCAAGAGAAAGAAGGCAGCGCTGCTTCGCATCGCTGGAGCCGGGACCCAGGGAGGGGACTATCAGCAACAGGAGAACACCCCACCCACGCTGGATGCCACCCCTGC
>NW_010535057.1:15605-30620 GCF_000687285.1 Phaethon lepturus | reverse complement strand
CTGCGCCGCGCCGAGGACCGGCTGTTTCTGTAGCCGAGCAATCATGGAATTAGACCGGAGGAGCCCTAATGATCCCTGCAGAAGGGAGCTGATTAGTAGCTTGCTCCAGGAGAAGGGTAAACGGTTTCATCTCTGAGCGCTCCTCGGATTTTAATGGCAATTTCATGAGCTGCTCTTCTTATTACCTGTGCAAGAAAAAAAATCAACAATGCTATAATAATAACAGCTCTTGCCGCAATGAGGGCAAGTTGTGGTCAGCAGTTGTGATGCATGAATCATGCTTTTTGTTAGCTATATTGGCAAAGGAATTGATCTTTTGGATCTGTTTCTTGGTGAAAAATGGAGTCTCCAAAGATGCCTTTCTCAAATCTCCCTTTCTCCTCTCTACAGGCACGCTCTCTCCGTTGTTTTCACTCCTCCTTTGGATAGCAGTGGCGTTTTGTACAGCAATGCTGTTTTTCATCTCCAAGCCTGTTGGCATTCGACCCTTTTTGGTGTCTGTTATTCTCAGGTCTATATATACTATAGGGCTCGGTCCTACCTTGATACTTCTTGGTGCTGCTAATGTAAGTACTTAAAAAGCAAGCAGAATTTCCCTTTCAGCAGAAGCAGAGATATTAAGGGTCTCCCATTAAAAAAAGCCCTTGGTTAGAGTTGTGCAAAGAACTTCTTTTTCTGGCTCACTGGGTAAGCAAAAAAAAAAAAAAAAAAAAATCATTTCCAGTCATCCTCAAACAGCAGTATCAGCAAAGTGGGAAGTTAAGAAAAAAAGATGTTTTGGTTTTGTGCATATGCAAATATTTTAAAAATAAAAACAATATGAAATGTAAAGAAATATTGCTGAATAAGGGCAATCAAATTTACAGTTTCTCATGTTAAAAGACTAATTTTCTCTACCAATTTGCTCAGCAAAATTGACACGTATTTGTGAGATGTTTCTGTGAGCTTAAATATGGTTTTGAGAAGAAAAAAGTTTTCAAAATTAAAAACTCTCTTGGCCCTTTTCCAGATCTATTAACTTAGACATGAGTAAGTTTGCCTGTTTACTGAGCTTGGTAAGATATACAGTCATGCTTAAAAGTCATCTGTTTAGATTTCTGCCTGACTGTTACAGCTTTAATTCACCTGAGCACCAGGCAGCAAAGTGTTGGGCTGTTTGCCACCAGTTCTGTGGCAAAACCTACCCAGACATATAGTCAAAGATAACAGCAAGTGAGCAGCACTTGCCCGTGTCAAATTTGTTAAAGAAAAAACATGTTGAGTCCTCATTGTTTGGTGCTGGGCTACCAAGTGGATGAGGTTAGCCCTTTTCGTATTTACTTCTGCACCACTGTTCATGTGCAGGCAAAGCTCAGGAGCAATGGGGAATCTGATGCTGCTGCTTAAATACTTCAAAAATGCCCCCGGTATTATTTTTTCTTTACGGATTTTATATTGAAAAACATGATCTGAAGGAAATGGTAGGTCTCGCACACGCACCTCCTGTTGTGTTACTGTTGTTCGCTTTGTAGTAGCATGCCCAGCTGATCTTACATGGTCTTGGGTCTAAACTCAAAATTGTTAGGAATTCACTCCCCAGTCGTTTTTTTAATGCCTTATGACATTAATCCCGCCCTACCTACTCACTGATGTTACAGAAGGAAATCACAATGTGATGAGGCACAGTGCAGCGTTAGAGGGGTGATGTACTGCCACTTACTCTCGTGGGCTCGTTCCCAGTGTACTTCCCTTGGGAGTTCCATTTCTTTCATCTGACCCCAGCTACCTAAAAGTTGAACGTTTAGTCAAAGCAACCTGTCTACACTTTCTGCACACTGCAGCAATGCAAACAATAACAGGACTTTTCCTGATGGAATAAACCTAGCCTTTGTTACTCCTCCACAGCTTTGTAACAAAATAGTGTTTCTGGTGAGCTTTGTTGGGAACCGTGGAACTTTCACCCGTGGCTACAGAGCGGTCATCATGGACATGGCTTTTCTCTATCACGTAGCATATGTCCTGGTCTGCATGCTGGGCCTCTGCGTGCACGAGTTCTTCTATAGTTTCCTGGTAAGTATGTGCTTCTGTGGAGGGGAAAACTTTGCAAAAATAGAAAATACCGTTACCCTTGCAGCTGTCTTCAATTTCTTCCTGACAATCAAGCCAAATCATGTTGTATTTTTAGCATGCCGTTGTGTTGCTGCCCCTTAGGAGCTGCTGTTTTCATTAGAACCTGTTTCTGCTAGGACTTACTTTTAGAGTTGAAGTTTGCTCATTTCTTTTCAGACAATCATCATACAGCCCACTCCTTTCTCCCACCCTTCCCCAGCACACATATATTCTGTGTGTATTGTTCCTGTATCTAGTGTCAGTCATAATCTCTTTGGGACAGGAGTTGTCCATCATACTTATACCACAGGATCCCATTCCTCACTTCATCTTGCAGCCCTAATAAAATAAAAATATATGTATATATTACTTGGGAAATAGGGACGGCATGCCTCTGGTGTAGCAGAGAGATGCATCACTTCAAATGTATCCCGCTTTCATTTTCTTTTGTTGCCATTACCCAGATGGGATGCCTTTTTATAATATGATACAGGTGCAATGAAAATGAATCATACAGAATTATGCTAAATTCAGCTAACTGCTCCCTTCATGCTGAATAGCAGTAAAAGGTGTTCCACTGCACTTGTTTTCTAATCCTTTCGCTTTATACTGAGGCATGTGAAACTTGCAGGGAGACTGACTAAATCGTGGCCATTTACATGGGCTCACTTTCCTGTTGTATTTTTCTCAGCTTCCTGAAGAGTGGTGATCTCCCAACGTTGCACAGAGGTGTGCTAAGCGCATGAAAATTTTCAGGAGTTCAGTCCTTACTCTGGTAGAACTCCTGTTGAAGTCAGGTTTTCCAGATCTTGACATTAAAGTCAGCTTCAAAGTTTGGGCAGATTTCAAAGGAGCCAAGATTTTGTGGCTGTAGCTGCAGAACACTTTTCAAATGGATGTTACTCTCCTGCTTAAAAAATGAACAGCAAATTACCTGTTATTCCTCAATGAGTAAGAAGACCTCTACCTTAAAATACTTTCCAAAGTGCCAAGTAGTTTAAGACACATTTTATGTACTTAATTTTTCAGTGATGGCTGTTGACAGATGTCCATGATTCGTGGATGTTATAATTGTCCATGTTCCCAAGTTACTTCCAGGTGTTCACTTTGTAGTGCAAATATTCTAAACTCTAATATTTTTTTCCTCATTTTAAGCTTTGTCTTGTACAGAATGAATGATAACTGTCTTTCCTCTTCCTTCCTTTGTTATTAATCCTTTCACAAGGCTGTGGATTTCAGATCTTGTGAATTGTGACTAATACCTTCTTCTGTGGACCGTTTTGATAAATCATAGTGTGTCACTTTATATCTGTAATCTGTGTGTTTTGAAGTGGAAATACATACATTATAGATAAAGTCCAAAGCACTACAGAACATCAATAGAATTGCAAGAGAAAAAAAGCTATAGGTTCCTTAAAAACTCTTGGCACATTTAATTGCTATTTCAGGCCTTTGACATTTAAAGCAGTATTATCTTAATGTATACTTTTCTTTAAAGTTAAATACCAGGAAAGCATATGGTGCAGGGTGAAGAAGAATAGATGTTTCTAGTTTTACACAAACAGTGAAATGAATTTAACTTTGTCCTAAAAGAGATGGCCCCAATCCTTGTACATGTGAGTGACTTTTAAATGATGGTATGAGCTCAAAGAAACAGTTTACAGACATGTAATTACTTGCATACATGAGTGCATTTTTGAGTTGTAGCCCATGCATGTTCATCAGATGTGAGATAACATGAAAAATTAATTTGTAGCTGTAGATCCATAGTATGAAGACACTTTTTAAATTTTAATTTAGGCTGGTTTTGAACATGGAGAAACAATGGATCTTGTTGGTAACCATTACCCACGTCTGGATCAGGCTCATACGTAATGTATACTTAGTAGCTTTGGATTTTGCTATGATCTGTCTTAAAGTTCTGTGCTAAATTCCTCCTATAAGCATGCCCAGCTCCCACTGAAATCCATGTGAATTGTCTGTTTATGAAGCTGGGAATTTAGAACGTGGCTAGATGTATGTTTCAGTAGATTGTTTTCCCATGTGGCATCTATATATTGCCTCATTTGTATTTGTTTTTTCTCTACTCTATGCTTTTCCCAGCTGTTTGATCTGGTGTACAGAGAAGAGACGTTGCTAAATGTGATAAAAAGTGTAACCCGGAATGGTCGTTCCATTATCCTCACTGCAGTGCTAGCACTCATCCTAGTTTACCTCTTCTCCATCATTGGGTTCCTCTTCTTGAAAGATGACTTTATCATGGAGGTCGACAGGTTGAAAATCAGGTCCCCTGTTGCAGGTATTGTTTTTTATATTATAATTTGCTTCCAACATATACCTTTTCTGTCTGCCTAACCTAACTTTCATCTAAGGAAATTCAATTTTTAATTTGTATCTGTGGGAGCAGAACTAACTCCATATACCTTAGGACTCAATTACTGTCTGGATAAAATCTAATGTGTAGGCTTGTGTTAGACTAGGCTTATCTCTTGAAATACTAAAATCTAACACTCACATTTGATTTATTATGTTTTCTTTTTGAACTCGTGCTAACATTAAAATAAGAATATTCTACAATTTCTAGGTATTTGAAAGAGCAACTCAAAGTGGATTCTTTTGGTTCTCATCCCACCATAAAAGCAGCTTATAGTATTTCTACCTAGTGCATGAGGCATGTGATCTTAACATGTTTAGTAGATGTATTCATTTGATTACTTTTTAAGCTTCATTGAGCGGAAATTTATTACAGAATCCACACTTCTGCTGATAGGAGATTTCCTGGAGCATCTTTTAAATTCAGTGTGCGTTTCACGAACATCACTGTTAGTGTGTAATCCTGGCTTCAGTAAAATCATTGTGAGGTTTTTAACCAGTTTTAAAAAGGCCAGGATTTCAGTTTTCTGGAACGAGAGATTTTACCGATATGGATAGAGAGTTACAAACTTGCTTTGCTAGAAGAATGCCAGATTTGGTGTGCGGAGATCTTTGTATATGCTGCCAAGCAGCCTGCTGGGAGCACGGGCAGAGAAGTAACCGTCTGCATAGAAATACCCGAGGATAGCTGGTGATTAAGTTCACAGAGGCGTAATTTTCCCAAACGCTGGGCTCTTCAGACCTGTACACAAGCACAGAGCAACTAGTGGGATCCACCCCGGACTGTGTGCACTCGGCATTTGCCAGCCTTTTCCTAACCTTGTTATTTCAGGAAAAATAAAGCAACGCAAACAAGGTCATTGGAGACTCGTGGGCGTGATGTACTCATGTAGCTGTTTTGATGCGGTATGAAAAAAAAGGAACCTGGTGGATTTCTTTAACACACCTTTCTTTTTTCCCCAACAAGGGCTAAGTTGGTTTGTATTTGACTTACCATTCATTTTTGGGACAGAACTTACAATGTGAAGTTTCGCTTTGAAAGGTAACTGTGACCATCTCAGAAGAACAGATGCGAGGCTGCACGCGGCACTGGTCTGGTCCAGTGCAGCAGTTCCTGTGTGTTTGTGTTTCTTCTGTTGGGTTCTTGGCAGATTTTTGTGATGTGGGTATATTCTTGCTGGCTTTATACATTGCCATTCCTGATCAAAAACTCATCAAGAAAATATGCTGATGATATAACGTTATGCATCCCAAGACAAGTGCTTTAAATTTTTTCTTTTTAAAGTAGCACAAAGAGAAAGACAGAGAGGATGTTTTCTGTGTTACACAGATTGTCTTAGACTGTTACTTTGGTTGTATGATTTTGCCGTCATTTTTTTCCTCCTTAAACCTTTTTGTAGCTCTGATTTGAAATGCAGAAAATTGTTGAAGATGCACAAGATAAAGTTGGTTTGATAAAATCGAGCTGATGTACACATTTACCCACTTCGGGAATGTTAAATTAGTGTTTTACACAAACCCGTACATATTTACAAATGAGTACCAAACTGTGTTATAATCCTTGAAAACTCTTAAATATTCTACATTCAGGGTAACTGAACGTCAGCTTGATGTCCTTCTTGTCAGCTTTTGTGAATAATTTATTTAATGGTTTTAAAACTGACATTATTTTCATATCTGACAGTTGTTTCTTGCTTTGAATGTATTTTGTTCTAACCAGAAGTAGCAGCATTTGATGTAGATTCATTAATTTCAGGAGATGAAGTGGGAATAGCTGTGATATACAGTAAATATAAAACTAAAACTGTGTTTTGGTCCTTGTGATTGCTTTGAGCTGTTGAAGGCACACCGAGGAAGGAGGAATTGGTGGTGTAATTTGTTCTGCTTTTTCTTCTCAACTTTTCAAATCCACAGTATCTGTCTTTTTTTCAATATCCTGCTTTTTCCACAGGTATTGGTGAAGTCCCCACTACAACCCTCACATCAATGATGGGAGCCTGTGCAAAAGAGAACTGTTCCACAAGCATCCCAATTATCAACCCAGGTTAGTACAAAAGTTCCCCCAAACTGATGGTCAGTTAGAACTGCGGGATTTGTGTGGTGGTATTATTATTGGGGATGCTTTTGCTAGCGTGAAGAGTGATGATCATTGCTGTTAAGTCGGAAGTGCTCAGCTTCCGCAAGGCGTGGGGCTTAGTTGGCGACTTGCCTTTAATGCGAGTGCTTCCCACACCTGATTTCCAGTTGCACTGATTGTTATTGCAAGAGCTTGCTGAGTCATTAGGCGTGAGCGTGCAGGTTGCTTCTTTCTAACTGGCTTTGCTGAGAGAAGCAGCTTGCTCCTTACCTGCAGCATCCTCACCTGCACGCGGCGAGCCGCTATTCCATCCATTCAGGGCCACGTTTAGGGTTGGTGTTAATGGCGTAGCACGTATCAGCAAGCTTTTGCCTATCCTTTTTGCATGCTTCCAGGCCAAGGTTGTAGTGTAGCCAGAAGACCTCAGAGCCCAGATCCAGGATCAAGTTACTGTGTCTTAACGAGTTACTGTGGCTCAGCTAAGCGTGGGCAGCAGTCCGTCTGTGCGTCCTCAGCTTGTGGCAAGTGCGAGGAAATGCGGACTGTTGCAAGCCTTGCTTGCGATAGGTGAGTTGTGTTGCTTCGTGCTTGTGGCAAGTGAAGAGCTTAATTGCTGTGATTCAGCAGATGAGTCCACCTGGCTTTACTTTGATACCCACATTATGAATTTGATCTATATGTCCAAAGGACCCTGTCAACTTCAAATATGCTCAGTTAAAATAAAAGGACTGCTGCGGCAGTTACCAGATACCAGTTACCAGATATTGGGTCAGGAAGGAATTTTTCCTAGATCAAACTGGCAGAGTGCTTTGCCCTCTTCTTGCCCTCTTGCCTCTAGTTTGAGGCTACAGGGTCACTCAGGAGTTTTGTTGGCCAGATGCATTGCTTTCAGGGACCTCTGATGGTTGGTCTTACTCCATCTCTCCTACTCAGTTCCTGTGGCACCCTCCGGTTGTGGTTGGTCTTTCATGACAGATGTTCAGTTTGGTTTGGTGTGTTGTGGCCTCTGCAGTGTGGCTGTGTGCACAGTGGATGGTCTACAGGCTTCAAATATTTACTGCCACAGTTGCCTGTGGTTGCTGGGGGCTGAAACTGAGGATATAAGTGGTCCCTTCCTATCCCGTGTTCCAGTATAACGCTGTTTCACATGCTTTATTCTTCCACTACTCATTTTTGAGTCTTTAGGATCAAGAGTTTCAGGGAGAGAGAGGGCTATAAAACTAGGCTTTTTCTCCCCAGCTGGTGTGTAAACAGGCCTCATAAACAACATGGGAAGCTGTCTGACTAGATACAGAAAACAGTCTAAGAGCTATTGGCAAAGCTGCTGCATTCAAAGAGTAATCAATCAGTCAAAAGAGACGCAGTGTGGCTTTTGCCAAGCTCTTTAAACGACAGAAATCTAACATTGCTTATTGTTTGGATAGTGTTTCTTTAAAATTAAACAATAATGAAAGGGGGCTATACAAAACATCTAAGTGTGCTGTCACTTAATCTTGGAGAATTGTAATTTATGCAGTAACACTAGAAAAAAAAAACATTTAGCAAGAACAGTTTTGCTCGTCTTAGCCAACGGATCACCTGTCAAAAAGTACTGCTCTGCCTTCTGTCTTCTGCTGGGACAGATCTCCTTTTTGGCAAAAGTGTGAGCGTGGTGGAATGCAAAGGCCTAAGATTTGGTGGGATTCATGCTGTAGCAGCGTGAAGAAGTCCACAGCTGTCTGTAGGAAACATAAAATGTTCTCAATGGCACCTCAGGTCCAGAGTGGAGACATAAATATGTTACTTTTCAGATCAGATCGCTGCTAATCATTTGTTGTGGTGAGACCGTGCTTCTGCCTTGAGTTTCACTGGTTGAACATGTGCTCAGGCGTTGCTCATGTTGGTGAGGGAGTTAACTTGGGAGCCAGTCTGCTCTGCTCAGGGAGCATCCCCTGTCTACAGCCTGCTTCCTCGCTGCTGCACTGAGCTGTCAGCATAAAAATATTTTGGCTCATCTCCCTCAGAGTCTCTCACTCTTCACTCCAGTGGCATTTCCCTATCACTTAAGTCTTTGCCTGGTGAAGCACTTAATCATTTAAAGGAACTTCACACCCTGCGGTACGTGGCTCTTTGTGCTCTGTAGCCCGTAAAGACTTGTGCTAGAAAAGTGCACAGATGCCTGTTTGTGAAAGGGGACATTTTCAAAGACTCCTTCCACTCCCAGGTCTGGTGCCGCTCTGTGCAAGTGCAGCGAGACCCACGTGGACACTCATGTGTCTCCCGTGCCTGTGCTTCTGTTGGAGATCAGGCCCAGACGCCAGGTAGCTGGGGGCCATCAGATGAGGATCTTTGAAGTACATCTTCCTGTCATCCCGCTTGCTGCCCTGTGATTAACATTGTGGAGTGGTCTTAGTGCTTAACCTGCATTACCTTTGAATTAAACTTAATCAGAAGATACCTACCTAATGCTGTCTATCCACTAATGGGCCGCTCATCAGGCTGGAGCTGGTTGCAAATAAAAACCCCTGAACCTCAATTAGCATCGACATTGGGTTCTTAGCAACGTTGCACTCTACAGATCCGCTCCTTTTGGTAGTGTGAGCATCATCTGTTGTCAACAGGGGCCGAGTCTGAGCTATGGGTGCTGCTGAGCACCAGGGCAAAGCAGCTGAGGCAGAACATGTGCCTGTGGGGTTATCCAGCTCCTGGATTGAAGGTAGCTCTTATTTCTCCACGTCTGGGAGTGGAATTAGGGTAGACACACGGGTGTCTCCACACTCCCCACTGCTTGCATTACTGCACTGGAGGTTTCTGCCAACTTCAGGCTGTCTGCTGTCTGATTCTCTGGCAAAGAGCGACCTGAGCTTGCTCTTTTGGGTGCAATGCGGGATGCTGATTCTCTGTGTTGTAAGATGTGCCAGTTAGCTGATGAGCAGTATCTTGCGTCTCTCTGAAGCATGGGCTTGCTCTGAATTTGCATCTTGGTGGACGTGGAGAGTTGCAAAGCTGGGTTTCTAGCAGATAACTTTCTCTGGTGTTGTGGCTTCCAGTTTGTAGCCCTGGTTTATCCTCACCCTTCACCAGGATCTGACCATCTGCTATTTCGACATTGGGTTCTTAGCAACGTTGCACTCTACAGATCCGCTCCTTTTGGTAGTGTGCACCTGCCCCTGGTCTAACAGGGGCCGAGTCTGAGCTATGGGTGCTGCTGAGCACCAGGGCAAAGCAGCTGAGGCAGAACATGTGCCTGTGGGGTTATCCAGCTCCTGGATTGAAGGTAGCTCTTATTTCTCCACGTCTGGGAGTGGAATTAGGGTAGACACACGGGTGTCTCCACACTCCCCACTGCTTGCATTACTGCACTGGAGGTTTCTGCCAACTTCAGGCTGTCTGCTGTCTGATTCTCTGGCAAAGAGCGACCTGAGCTTGCTCTTTTGGGTGCAATGCGGGATGCTGATTCTCTGTGTTGTAAGATGTGCCAGTTAGCTGATGAGCAGTATCTTGCGTCTCTCTGAAGCATGGGCTTGCTCTGAATTTGCATCTTGGTGGACGTGGAGAGTTGCAAAGCTGGGTTTCTAGCAGATAACTTTCTCTGGTGTTGTGGCTTCCAGTTTGTAGCCCTGGTTTATCCTCACCCTTCACCAGGATCTGACCATCTGCTATTTCCAGCACCTGCCCTGGTCTTGTGAGCAGTGAAAATCTTGTTCTGTAGTTGCCTAAATAAAATAGAAGCTGCAGCTTGTAGAAAGGTTTTTAATTTGTCTTGTGGCACAGATACTAGCTCAAAAAAAATTTGATGGAGTAACGTTTGGAAGAAGGAAATAAAGGCAGCATACAAAAGCAGAGGAGATGAATTGGTATGACTAAGATCACAGTGCTAGTAAAAAATTTCCAGATGTGACAGAGAAAAAAAGGTTTTATTGTTTCAAACCTTTCAGTTTCAATATTTAAGCATTTTTTTTAAAAATCTGGAGTTATTCCTGGTAGTAGTGTCTGTAATGACCGTATAGCTTAACAGGGAAGATTATCCTGATGTCTGCTTTTGCTTTTCTTTTTACTCAGAGTTCCTTAAATCAGGAGTTCTTTCTCATTTAATTTGCTTGTGTAGCAAAAGCGGTTGTGGCAAAGGCAGCAGATACCAGCTCCATTCTGCAAATACCAATCGTGATGCATGCACCGCAATTTGGGAACCCATGTTTTAAATCCAAATTGCTTGTCTGTAATGTGAGTGCTTTCAGTCAATTCAATTTATCAAAGTCTATCTCAGTGCCCCAGATGTGGTGGTTTGGGGATGTTAAATATGCTGTTTCAGTTAACTATCACAGCAGGATGTTGTTATTTATTAAACTACGTTACAATAAGTGCATGAAGCAAACCAAGTGAGTATCGCTGCCTCACCGCTTAAGCAAACGTCTCCCTAAAGAGAAGGGAAGGCAGGAGCAACGGCAGTCACAGCCCTGACCCTTCAGTGCGAGCCAGCAGGACACAGGGAACAACTCAAGCAGGGCTCTTCAAAAGACGCCTGTTGATGCAGCCGCAGCATGGCGGGGGTGAGTGCGTGGTGGGAGGAATTCTGGCCGGGGCGGACGAAGTCCCCCCGGGGACTGGTGTTCCAGCCCAGCTCCTCTGCACGTTCAAGTATCTCCTGCACAATAGTACCCTCTGTGGCTCGGCCAAAACCACGCAGCAGCTCTGCAGCAGAGATAAGAATAGAATCCAAGTTTTCAAGCTGAGGTCAGGGAGAGTCTTTCATTTAATGTGTATCAGACCTGCGCTTGGGCACGTGTGCAAGTGGAAAGATCATGGCCAGATTTACTCGTAGAAAAGCCAGCCCCTCCGTAATGATTTGAAATGCTAACATGACTTGGCTTGCACATGAGTAGGTAGAGGAATGATTTCACAGGAAGGCGGTTCTTTTACAAATGTGCTTCTAATTCTGTGTTTATATGGCTTCTCCTGTATGTGTCAGCTGCGCACAGGAGGCCCACTGGAAAAGGAGTCGTGCTGAAACCGGAGGGAGTGCTTGCAAGGAAAAGGGGCACTCCCGTGCATAGCGATGGCAGCTCCGGGTCATTAACAGAGTTACTGGTGGGAGAACTGCTTGGGATTTTCTCTGTCTCTCTCCAGGCTAAGTAAGCCCGATGTGCCTAAGTGTGTCACCAGCAGTGATGTGCAAATGGATAGGGATGATCAGTGAAATTCTAGTTGAAGAATATGCAAGGCAGATGTGTGTGGCAGTTGCTTTAATAATACAGAATTGTGGCTTTGTTTGATGAGTGATCGCTTGATGCTGAATTGGTGGTTCTCCTGTTTGCAGGTGAAGAGGAGGAGGATGGAATAGAAAGGACCTGTGACACCCTGCTCATGTGCATTGTGACCGTACTAAACCAAGGCCTGCGAAATGGTGGTGGTGTGGGAGACGTGCTCAGAAAGCCTTCCAAAGATGTAAGTGTTTTGGCTGAAGAAATGCATTACTCCCTGTGCATCTCATGAATGCCAAAGTCAGTTTTTGGAGGTTATAGACAGTATTTGTATGTAGTCTGCTTTAACGTCACACAGTTGATTTATCCATGTAATTTTTACATCCCAGATGGAATATTTAATGGAAAGAGCGGGTTCTTAGCAACGTTGCATACTTGGAATATTGGTGTGATGATGATACTTGGAATAAAGTAACTCTAGGTTGTAGTTTACGCCTTCTGAAAAGCATATTGTAACCTTCCAAGCACTGCTAAGAAGTGTTGCTGGACCAGATCACTCTTCTATTACATGAGGAATTATAAATGCAAACTTTTGAAAGGGATTAATTGATGAGTATATGTCAAGACTCTCCACTGTAGTACATAAGGTGTAATTTTAGTTGAAATTCAGCATGGCATCTGCCCTGGAATAGGTCCTATTGTTTACTTGTACGCAACTAGCATTGAAGTCAAAACAGAATTTCATATGTCGTGGTCTTTGTCCCCTTCCAGAAGTTTCCTCCAAAATTCAGTTCATTTAAGGACTACTCATAATATTTGTGTGGTTTTATGCATTTTTTTTTTTTAAGTTCAAAAAGAACATTCTAAATCAAGACAACCTAGCGGCACTTTGCTTTGTGACCCACACCAGAACACAGGATTAAATTTACAAGTAGGATCTCAACAGGGCTTGCAAGAGTCCAGAGATGAATAACTCAGATCTGGATGGAAGAGCTTCTTGTGCTGGTAGTAGGAATCTAGGTCCTATATCATAGACTGAGAGGTTCTACAGGAACCATAGTCCATCCCCATAAAGTCTGTAAACACTTATAGATTTTGAAAATTACCCTTGACACTTAGCGGTTATTTAACGCTAACTACGTTAAAGCACTTCGCAAAGGGTAGCACTATTATCCCAATGAATGTGTGGAAAACTGAGAAAATCAGTGATTTCCAACTCAGTATCATGGTGAAGCAAAGGACTTGGGTTTTGTGTTCCTCCTCCTTGCACTGAGCGTTGTCTCCTGTTCGCCACAGAACAACTTTGCTATTTTTAGAGGTGTCAGTGGGAGTCCAGTCCAGCCTTTAAGAAGGAAAGTAGCTACGATGTAAAAACAAGAGTGTGTTGAAATGGGGAATATGAGCACTTCATGTGTATGTGCATGCGTGTGTGTATGTGTGTGTGCATGTGCATGTTGTGTTCCCGAAAGAAAGGAGCTTGGTCTGCCTGCTCTGAGCCAGCTTACAGCCGTACGACTGCATTAGCACCCTGCTAAAATCAGTAACATGCCCTGCTTGGGCACAGGGTATAGTAACCTGGCCTTGGCATCACGCAGGCATGCTCCCCTGGTTTCCAGTTGTTCGGTGTGAAAACTTGGTGTTAGCCTGGAATATTCCACAAAGACATATCGTAAGCGTATCCCTGTGGGCCAGAAGGTAGTATTAAGAAGAGCTATCATTGCTTTCAGTGGGTACTAGAAACTGTTTTTTGTACTGGCAAGGTAATTGTATTCAATTGAGCACTACACTAATGCATCTACGGTGCATCCGGTATACAAGCTAGTCTCTTCTTCGTGCTGCGTGAAACAACGTAAAGGACAACAGGAGTCCCAGAGCGATGAGAGCACATGAAGCCAAATCTTCTTTGCTTAGTCACATACGTAGTCGCTCTCTATTTCTGTGAGTCAGGCTAGCAGAATTTGGCACATGAAAAGAAAAGTGCGTAGCTTTGCTTGAGCTAATGTGAAAATGTTGTTTAATATTTTAGAGGTGTGCTATTTTTATATCTTATTGCAACCTTATTATTGTTTCAGGAGCCCTTGTTTGCTGCGCGAGTTGTTTACGATCTTCTGTTTTACTTCATTGTCATAATTATTGTTCTAAACCTAATCTTTGGAGTCATCATTGATACATTTGCTGATCTCAGGAGTGAAAAGCAGAAGAAGGAGGAAATACTAAAGACAACTTGTTTCATCTGTGGTAGGTGTTACTGAGCTGTTGAGCCATTTGATGGGGAAAGGAGTAAAATGAACTATTCCTCAATAAATAAAGCGTGGACCTAAAGGGTGGTTGTCTTCTACAAGGAAAGTCTGTAAAAATATCAGAGTTTGGTTCCAATTTATTCCCTCTCAGTAGGAAAAAGATTTGGTTTAGGAGTCAAAAGCTAGCTTTGTTAAGAGATGGCTTCACAGTCTCCACCCAGGATCTGAGGGAGAAGAGCCGTGTCTCACGCTCGCATCGTCACCACTAATGGAGATGGTGCAGCTGCTGACTTTATTTCACAAAGCGTGATGCAGATGAAAGTACAGCTTGCTATTTCACAGCACAGTGCATTCCAGAAGGGTAACAACGGCAAAACCCGCCTGTTTCACAAGGTGATACGAAACAGGGAACAAAAGAATTAAATGAAAATCATCCCCACAAAACCCACGGATAAATCACGCTTATTTTGAGGAGCACTCACAAAGGGCACAGACCTTCACTCCCCTAGGGGACTTTAGAAATACCTTCTTTTTAGTAGGCTGGGTGTTGTTTCCATGGTTGTACTGACAGGGATGAACGTTGTGCAGAGCACAACAGCTGTGGTGTCTGCGGAAGGCTCCACAAGGGGTGCACGGAGGAAAGCTGTAACACGGAGGCAAACACTTGTGAATCCTGTCCTTCCTTACTGTGGTATTCTTCTTCAGAGATTTGACCCGTTAGAGGAAAAAAAGAAAAATTCTTACGACTACAGCTCTGTAAAGACTGTGTGACTGCGAAGCTGCAGAGACTCACCCTCTCTCCTACGTTTAAGCGCACAAACAATCCCACCGCAGCTTAAGTGGGACTATTCCCATGCTCGATGCTAAACGTGTGCATAAATCTTTGCAAGATCAGGACCTAGATTGCACGCTGTGTGCTTACCAGTATACATTTAGAAAGAATCGGAGCCAACACTTGTAAAGCGCTTTATAGCCCTCAGCATAGAAGGCACTGTAAAACTGTAACATATTTATTATATTGTTATTGTTATTAAGAGGAAATATCACAAAAGAGAAT
>NW_010535057.1:14886-15574 GCF_000687285.1 Phaethon lepturus | reverse complement strand
CCTGTCAGGAATGCCTTCTGGCCTGGTATTTCTTGCCTGGCAGTTACTGTATGCGGTTATAGCTTTTAAATTAAGATCCTTCAAATTTACGATCCTTTAAATTAAGTTAGGTTCCTTTCTCTAACATGTCTAACAGATTTGGGTGTTTTTATGTTGAAGTTTATTTTTTTGCATTATGTTCATTTCTTTTTGCAGGACTGGAGCGAGACAAATTTGATAACAAGACGGTTTCATTTGAGGAGCATATAAAGTCAGAACACAACATGTGGCATTATTTGTACTTTATAGTTCTTGTCAAAGTTAAAGACCCAACTGAATACACTGGCCCGGAGAGCTATGTGGCGCAAATGATTGTGGTAAGTCAATTTGGGCACGTGCTTTATGCAACTGGGAGATGCTCCTTGCAGCTAGAGCAGAGAATATCTTTCTTTTTCCCTCTCTCTGAACAATAGGAGGCATCGATCTGTATTTTTAAAGATCTTTTCACGTGTCTAAGACAGTCTGCAACAAAGCCCAGTCTTAAACGTAATGAAAAAGTTGGAGGCACAGGCCACAGTCTCCGGTTTGGTGTTCGTGCTCTCATGCTCTGTGGGTTCTGCTGCCTCATGAGCCAAACCGGGGGCAGAAGAGCATGCATCGTAACATACGCTGCTGCTCCGGCTTTGTCCAGTATCTCTGGGCTGCTGTC